>NC_091124.1:12435000-12735000 GCF_040183065.1 Periplaneta americana
GAAAATGGAATATTGCCTATAGAAAAGTCAAAATGAATAGAGTTACAGTGATTAAATTCTACATCTACATATACCACTATTCCATCACATTTATTATATTTATTTATTTTAACGTATTTTTATAGTCATGTAAGTCAAAACCGTTATCATGATCGATCCAGGCTTCAGTAAGAACTATTATATCGAAAAAGAAAGTGAAATTTTCTAGTAATACACAAAATTCATCATAATTTTTATTTATACTACGAATATTTAGATGAAGAATTTTTAAATGTGATCTAACCTTTCCAATTCACTGCGGGCTAAAGCAGGGAGATGCACTATCACCTTTACTTTTTAACTTCGCTCTAGAATATGCCATTAGGAAAGTTCAGGATAACAGGCAGGGTTTGGAATTGAACGGGTTACATCAGCTTCTTGTCTATGCGGATGACGTGAATATGTTAGGAGAAAATACACAAACGATTAGGGAAAACACGGAAATTTTACTTGAAGCAAGTAGAGCGATCGGTTTGGAAGTAAATCCCGAAAAGACAAAGTATATGATTATGTCTCGTGACCAGAATATTGTACGAAATGGAAATATAAAAATTGGAGATTTATCCTTCGAAGAGGTGGAAAAATTCAAATATCTTGGAGCAACAGTAACAAATATAAATGACACTCGGGAGGAAATTAAACGCAGAATAAATATGGGAAATGCGTGTTATTATTCGGTTGAGAAGCTCTTACCATCCAGTCTGCTGTCCAGAAATCTGAAAGTTAGAATTTATAAAACAGTTATATTACTGGTTGTTCTTTATGGTTGTGTAACTTGGACTCTCACTTTGAGAGAGGAACATAGGTTAAGGGTGTTTGAGAATAAGGTGCTTAGGAAAATATTTGGGGCTAAGCGGGATGAAGTTACAGGAGAATGGAGAAAGTTACACAACACAGAACTGCACGCATTGTATTCTTCACCTGACATAATTAGGAACATTAAATCCAGACGTTTGAGATGGGCAGGGCATGTAGCACGTATGGGCGAATCCAGAAATGCATATAGAGTGTTAGTTGGGAGACCGGAGGGAAAAAGACCTTTAGGGAGGCCGAGACGTAGATGGCAGGATAATATTAAAATGGATTTGAGGGAGGTGGGGTATGATGATAGAGACTGGATTAATCTTGCACAGGATAGGGACCGCTGGCGGGCTTATGTGAGGGCGGCAATGAACCTTCGGGTTACTTAAAAGCCATTTGTAAGTAAGTAAGTAAGATAGACTAGTGCTAATATAACTGTTGCAGAGAGAGAGGTCTTCGAAATTTTCTGTGGCGTTGTTGTTTTCGTGGTAGTGCTGGTTAAGTTTATTTATAATATTATTGTGTTCCATTGTTAGTTAGCATTAAGAAAATACTATAAAGTAAATGTTTGGAATAATGTGCAAGATTTTACAGGTTATTTATGTCATATGTACTACTTATCTTAATAACCGGACTTCTTTCATCTCTGCGAACCAGTACTTTCCCATCCCTTGTCCAGACGAATTGGTACCCTTTGTTCCTGGCGGCATCTCTTGCGCTATTCAGCAGATTTTAGTCGCGGCTGTTAAATGATCCCCTGCTGAGAACCTTCCGGTAGGTAGATTCTCGTTCAGCTTCTGTAGTAGTATGCCGGGTCCGTTGTTGTCCTTTCGCTCCTCGTTCTTGTAGCACTGCAACCATTCATCCTTGCTCCTCAACGAGCACAGAATACATGGAGTAGACACTAGCATCTTAATACCATTGGACGGAGTGAAGCAGCTTTGATGGACCTGACGCCATCTTGTTGCTACCAAAACATTGCAAAATAGCTATTACGTTACAGAAGATCTTATGATAATAAGAATTCCATATGTTCCTAATTTCCTGGAGGACTCACACTTTCTTGTTTGTTTCGTAATACAGAATCGCTAGGCACGTATTTTTAGCAAAAATTACAAAACTGTCATCGATAAATCACATATATATACAGGTTATTTAAATTGACAGCTCTTCAAATTGCAGTATGGTATTTAATAGGTAATCTGGAAGGTTAAACAAACAATAATGATAAAAAAAGGACGTTAACAGTTTGACCTTATTTTGCTACTAGTCCAATAAAAATGCTGCCCTATAATAATTACTTTTATAGGTTGATCCATTTGCTTCGATTTAATAATGCAACTTGCTTCTTAACGCAAATTATCATTCTCTTCCTTTTGCCTGTATTTCGTATAGATGTCCCGATTTTGTTTAGAGAAAAAGTGGAATGCTCTTAACCATATAATATTTGATAGGCTCTTCGTTTATAGTATATAATTAGATTATAACGGCGAACAAAAGTGAAGTTTTATTACCAAGTGGGTCAAGTTAGTTCACGACCGAGTTAATGAAGCTACTAAGTCTGCAAAGCATAAGTCTGATTTCGTGATTATAAAAATTAATTACAATAATATTAATACACTATTTCTTTTTCTTCATCAAACGAATACGTGCATTCGGTTTAAGAGAGACCTCGGTACACCCATTTTCTATAGCACTCGATACAAACTTCCAACATGGGTTGTTAGGTTAGCTTCGCTCGTAAATGCTAAGTCTGCAAAGCATATCTGATTTCGTGATTATAAAAATTAATTACAATAATATTAATACACTACATTTCTTTTTCATCAAACGAATACGTGCATTCGGTTGAAGAGAAACCTCGGTACACCCATTTTCTATAGCACGCGACATAAACTTCCAACTTGGGTTGTTAGGTTAGCTTCGCTCGTAAATGCTAAGTCTACAAAGCGTGTCTGATTTAGTGATTATGAAAATTAATTACAATAATATCAATACACTAATCCTTTCTCTTAATCAAACAAATACGTGAACAATACGAATCTAACCGACTAACCTAGGCTAAATCATTCATTATCTACCGGTAATAAGTACATTTCACACATGCATATTTACCTGTGAAAAGTTATTCCAGGAATTTTTTTGAAAACCTGTTTGTGCAGCCATACGCAGTACATGTAGGCATATTGAAATTACTTCATTTATTAATTAAAACAACGATGCAACATCACAATCAACTGTCCATGTGCTAACCGGGAGCCCAATGTTTTGGTAGCACCATAATGGCGACGGTCTACAAAAGCGGCTTCACCTCCAAGCTGTTCATGTCTACTATATGCATTCTGTGCTCGTCGTTGCTGCTTCTCCTCATGAAACGGATGACAATGGGTCGGGGTTTACCTGGCTTGGATGGCAGTCGATGCGCTACACTGATATCCGGGACGTATTGACTGCCTCCAATGGCTAGTGACACATTGTCTATCACTTCATATACGTTTTCATTTGGAGCTTCTGGCACTCCAAAAACAATGACATTGTCGCTACGTGAGTACTGTTGTAGTTCACCTATCTCCTGCTTCAACAATTCGTTCTCCTTCGTTAGATTCTTGATTTCTTCTTTTGCTGACTTCAGCTCCCCGCTAAAGACATCAAATTTATTCGAAATAAATTCTACAGATTTCTTCAGGTCACTCACTTCCGCGTTAATGAAAGCTTTAAACTCCTCAAACATTTTCTTCATAGTAGTGATGACAACACTATGATCGTCCGCCACTTTTTTTTTTCTCGGATGTTGACGCGTCACTTTTGTTGTTCCCTGTTTGCTTCCTAACCATTTTCACTTTTATGACACTCTGGGAGCGATACAAAAACACGTCTGGCCTTTACTGTTGCTCGAAATAATTCACTAATGTTAGCTTCACCAAAACGTTTGGACGGAGGCGCCATTTTCAGTTGACTGTCTATCAGGGGCGTATTTTGCGGACTACCGGGGCTACCGGCGGTAGCCCAAGGAAATTACAAAAGAAAAAGTTTATAATATAACATAATGTAATAATTTTGTATTATTAGTTTTACCATAGTAATTAAAATTAAAGTAATTGTTAGATTTATATGCGCTCTCTGCTCTCGAAAAGAAACAAGTTGTCAAGGCGGCATCGCTGGAGAAACCGCTTGCTACGTGAGGTAGCCTGTGACAGTTTCGCTCACGCTGTCCTTCGCACAACTGCCCGTCCCCCCCGCTCCCTCCTGTTTCCATCGTGCACTGTAGGCGGGCGAGTTGCCGCTCTCATGATCGGTTTCTTCGCAGGCGCGAAGCAGCAATACGCTTAGTACGCTAGCAATTGAATGTGATTGTGTTCTTGCAGTGCATTATTTTAAATCTGTGATTTGTTCGAGTGTCTAAGAGTTATATTAATTGTGAATTATTAAGTTTTTAATTTCCCAATTAAGTGATATTGTGAAAAATATGGCAGAACAAGTTTCTGGAGAGGTTTGTGTTGAAAATGACTGTGTAATAGAAGGTTTATTAAAAGTGCCTTTTAACCGTCGTACATAACAACGAGAAAGTTGAAATTGTGAAAATGGAAAGACCAACTCCTGAGTTAAATTTGTCCATGGACGTAAAAGAAAAACAGCGAGAGTACACACGCCATTTCACTTCAACATCATATGGTAAGTGGAATTGGTCGTGTGGTACTTCTAAACTGTCTAAACTATTTTGCTGGCCATGTTTGTTATTTAGTCGCGAAACTAATGTGTGGTCAAAAGAGGGGTTTTCTAATATGAACTCCCTTCGAACGGCGGTCCTAGAATACGACAAATCAAAAGCTCATATTTGTAGTAGCATGAACTTTGCAAATTTTGGGAAGACAAGAATTGATTTACAGCTAGATAAGCGAAAAGCTCTACACATCAACCAACACAGTGCTCTTGTGAAAAAAAAATCGGGAGATTTTACTGCATCTTATTAACGCAGTTTGCTTTCTAGGAAAACAAGAATTGGCTTTTCGGGGTCATAACGAGAGTGTGGAATCAGACATTATAGGAAATTGTATTGAATATTTAAGTTCCTTAAGTGAATTTGACCATTTACTGGCCAATCATCTTGAGAGTTCAACAGTATTTCGTGGTACTTCTCTCGCAATTCAGAATGACTTAATATTTGCTATAAGTGGGGTTATGATAAAGAACATAAAACCTTTTGTGGCCATTGTTGTTGATGAAACAAGTGACTGCTCTAATCAGAGTCAATTGTCCACTGTTTTAAGACAGTACTGCCAATGTTCAAGAACGGTTTATAGGATTCACAAATGTCAGTTCGGACAAAACTGCTGCTGCTTTGTTTCAGCATGTGGAAGGTGTTATAGCAGAATACAATGTCGGCAATAAGTTAATTGCACAGACATACGATGGTGCTTCAGTTATGGCGGGAAATATTAATGGCTTAAAAACAAAAGTTCAAGAAAAGTATCCTCAAGCACTATTTGTTTATTGTTACAGCCATGTTCTCAATTTAGTTTTGCAACAAACTACTTCATCCATTCCAGAATGCCGCATTTTTTTTTTCAAAACACTGTCGGGTTTAGCTGCATTTTTCTCATCATCTCCTAAAAGATCAGAAAACTCAAGGAATTTATGAACAAGAAACTCCCAAAAGTAGATTGAATTTTACATCTCGGCTTGTAAATACAGTAAAGGAATACAGAGAAAAACGGACTGCTTTCTTTAAAAATATCATTTGTAATGACTCTGAAGAAAACTGGGATGATGCTGTAAATGTGCAGGCTCAAGGATATTTGAATTTTTTCACACAGTTTCAGAATATATTTCTTCTTGAAGTCTATGCTAGAGTGTTCGCACATACAGATGTGCTCTACAATATTCTTCAGACAAAAAGTCTAGACATAGCATACTGCTTGCAAGAGGTATCAAAGTTAAAAAATACTATATTCGAGTTCAGACGTAGTGGGTTTCCGTCCATACGGAGTAATATGGAAAATGAAAATTCTACAGCCAATACAATGGAACCACCATTAAAGCGAAGAAAAGGAGATGATGAATTGAAATACAGGCAGCTGTACTACAGCATACTAGATCGTATGCACATGGAAATTACTGACAGATTTTCTGATTATGGAAAGCTTCAGTTCACACATCTTCTAGATTCTCAAAAATTTTCTGCTTATAGAGAAAACTTCCCGAATGAGGCACTAAACAAATTATTTCAGTCCTATAACAGTCACTTTGATCAAGTACGTTTGAAAAATGAATTAAGTGTAATATATTCAGCAGAAGTCTTTGATTTTTCGAACAAACCTATCCATGAAATATTATCTGCCATATATGAAAACCAGCTGAACCAAGTTATTCCTGAAGTCCTTAAATTGGCAACATTAATTGTGACAATACCAGCTAAGTCAGCATCGGTAGAAAGAACATTTTCTGCGTTGAAGAGAATAAAATCCTACTGTAGATCAACTCACACACAAGAACGTTTATCCGGCTTGGCACTAATATCCATTGAAAAGTCATTTCTACAGAAACTTTGCAAGTGGCCCAACTGTAATTTCAAGGACGAAGTCATCAACGTATTTTCGTTCCAATCAAGACGTCTGGAATTCACATAAATATGTAAGGAATTTGATTATAGGGATTTTAAAATATATTTTGTGTAATAATAGGGTCAATGGTAGCCCAAACCCTTTAACCAGTATACGCCACTGCTGTCTATGCTGTAAACAAATGACGATCGCAAAGCATGTTTTATAGTACCGTAAAGAATTTGCAGTTTGAAATGTTGGCAAACAAAGAAACAAATGTAACATGCCAAATTAAATTACGGTGACTATCATAATGAATATTGAAAATTATGGAAAATGATTAACTACATAGTTAATCACAGGATCGACTGTGCGGAACATTGAAGTTATGGATAATGTTTATAATAATAATAATAATAATAATAATAATAATAATAATAATAATAATAATCAAGACAACAGACCTCCAACATGCAACTTATTAAAAAGTAGTAGGGTAATTCCGGTGGAGATAGCCATGCGAGTGAGACGACCAACCGCTCTTATTTTTATTCTAATCATCTGTTTCGAATGAAAATCGGTTTGCCGCCAGATGTTAATTAAACGAAGTGATTGTTGCACCTGCGAAAACGGAAGGTTATTATTTCCGCGTTTTGTAGCCGTTCGTGAATCTGTGAGCAAGCAATAATTTTTCACCTTCTGAAATAACAATAGAGAAATACTGCATTTTGTGAGGAAATTTGCTGGAATCATTATTAAAGAGATAAGGCATATTTAAACATTCTATCTTAACTGTATTTGTTCTCTTCACTGCTGCCAGTTTTTATTACGCGGTATGGCCATCTCTCCCGTAAAAAAAGGAGAGATGGCCAGCATTTTTCCGGGATAGATGGCCTACAATAATAATAATAATAATAATAATAATAATAATAATAATAATAATAATAATAATAATCAAGACAACAGACCTCCAACACGCAACTCATTAAAAAGTAGTAGGGTAATTCCGCGGAGATAGCCATGCGGGTGAGACGACCAACCGCTCTTATTTTTTATTCTAATCATCTGTTTCCAATGAAAATCGGTTTGCCGCCAGATGTTAATTAAACGAAGTGATTGTTGCACCTGCGAAAAAGGAAGGTTATTATTTTCGCGTTTTGTAGCCGTTCGTGAATCTGTGAGCAAGCAATAATTTTTCACCTTCTGAAATAACAATAGAGAAATACTGCATTTTGTGAGGAAATTTGCTGGAATCATTATTAAAGAGGTAAGGCATATTTAAACATTCTATCTTGACTGTATTTGTTCTCTTCACTGCAGCCAGTTTTTATTACGCGGTATGGCCATCTCTCCCGTAAAAAAAGGAGAGATGGCCAGCATTTTTCCGGGGTAGATGGCCTACAATAATAATAATAATAATAATAATAATAATAATAATAATAATAATAATAATAATAAAGACAACAGACCTCCAACACGCAACTCATTAAAAAGTAGTAGCCTATGCATCAGTGGCTTACTGACATTAGTGTAGCTTTTGACACCGCCAACATTTCCACAGGATATATGGTTGAATGAGTTGAATAAGCAGATTTCGTTATTTAGTATGTTTACTAGGTTACGTTTAAGTGTTATAATCAGTACCGTATGTTTTAAAGTTCCAAACAAAGTAAAGAAACAGACTCTAATAATCAGGCTTAGAATCCGGGACACTTTAGCAACCAATGTATTTGACTGTAGAGTTCCTTGAACATAGTAGACAGACATACTGTGAATGTAAACAACGACGGCAATGTGCTGCCTTATATTCTACTGTTAATAGTACAATCTAGTGACTGTGGAAAATGAAGAAGGATAGATACCTCACAAGTTTTCAATTCCCTCATGGACGTTGAAGGCGTTAGCGTTACAATGAACAACCATGTACAGGGACATCATTTTATTTTTACTAACATCTTTAATATTAACCTGTCTATACCTTTAGAGAACCGGAAACACCGCTTGCTCCCCCCTCCAAGACTGGAGTTCGATGATACTGGCGTAAAACACAAATCACTCTACTAGGTATAGGAAGGAAGAAAAGTAGTTCATACATTTACGTAAACTACAGTCGATCCGTTCTTATTTCCGGCGTGGCCACGCCTTCTCGACTTTTGGCGCGAAGAAGGTAGGCAATAGCGGTGTTGCTAAATCTCTGTCAAGCCAATAGTGAACGAACGCAGTTCTAATAGCTGGTTGTCGAACAATCAGTCGGTATTGTTGTTAGTGCTGTGTTATCGCTGAGTTTTCAGCATCACAATGCCGCGGAGGAGTCGGAAGACCATCAATTCGCAAAGCAGAGAAATGATTCTTAGCATTGGAGATTATTTCGAAAATGAACGTAATATAAGAGTAGTTTATTGCCTTTAATGCAAGTGATGCAATGAACAGCTGATGCGTGTGATGTGAACAAGTTCACGGTTTCTCAAATAACGACAGAGAAGTACGGACAATCCGGCAAAGAAGAAAATAAACTGAGAACTATGGCGGCGGCAGTACTAACAATGATTGTAGCGATCTAGGCGTAGCACCTCTAAATTGAACAATACCGTTAGGCAAGGTTCTTCGTGTAATTTTTTTATGTAGCAATGACTTATCATGACAAAATTTTTAATGCTAACATATTTTACTTAATTTACAGGATGTGTGGTTTTAGTTATTCATTCACATAAAAAATGTTTATTTATTATATTTTAGAGCTTTGTCCCATTTTAGTAATTTCTAATATTGTTTCTGTATTTACGAAAATCGTTACTTCAAATGGTCGTAAAAACCAATTATAGCACAGCATGGTAAGTCTTCTGTGTCCTGGGATGCTAGGATCAACAATAACAATAATATATAATACTATATATTCATATATTACTAATTATTTATCGTAGGAAATAATTTTTCGTTCGATGTTTAAGACTACACATGTGCTAAAACTTCGTTAAGAGTACAAAGGTAGACTTGACAACACAGTAACATCCACCGTGAGCGGGAAGCGGTATGTCGTCTGCATAACCTTGACGACAACCACTGCCAGTGAAGCAGCGTGTCAGCTGACCAGAAGCTGTCGTGTGATTCGCTGCCGGAAATAAGAACGGCTCGACTGTAGGAAATATCGCGATTTTGAGTTTGATAATTTTCATTAGGTTTGTCTTTAATCAAAGTACAGTACTGTATTAAGAATAAGTGTTTTTACTCACGAACTGAGTTATCCATGCGAACGTATTCATTATGCAGTGTATATTATACTGTCTACAGCACATTAGCGTACAATATAGAGAATGAAGTTAAATTGAAAAATAATCATAATATGAATATTTAAACACAATTTTGAAAATGGTGGCCGTTCATTTCGATACAGGCTTCAGTTCTTTTGTGCATATTATCGCACTATAGACTATTGCATCTAATTCCAATTGCCAGTTTCGTCCTTCGTACTAGTAACTCATGTTGAAATAATTCTGTACCTACTCTACGTACTGTAAATTCAATCTTCACTTCTGCCCGACCCGAAAATATAAAATTACTCAGACATGCTATCTGTTGTCCGTCCAAGTGGTTATGCCGCAGGATTGTAGAAAGGGAGGAAATCACGTGACAGTTAATTACTTAACGAGGCCCTTTTATTTAAGTTAAATTAAACAGCTGTATAATATTACGTAAACTTCCAATTCCTAAGAGAAATTAATGTTTTCAGAAAAGAGCTAAGACAGCCCAGCTATTACAGAGGGGCGAGCAGAAGCAGGTGGGGGAAATCGGGATGCGACGTAGGCAAACGGACAGTACCTGTGCGAAAATATGATTCAATATTGAAAGCTCTTTCGTCACTGGAAAACGCGAACATATTTCTGGAACGTACTATACTCACTAACTCAGTACTGCTTACTATCTGCGGTCTTGTTTCTGTGTGGAGTTGGAACTTCCTTAGTAGAAGGGGTGGGAGTGAAGTACATTAAAAAACTCAGGTACAATAAAAATTGAAGTAAAAATAAAATGATGTCCCTGTACATTGTACATAATTGCAACTACTGTAGTTCGAAAAAACATCACTATTAATTTAAAATGCACTGTGATGGCCTGAGTTCGTTTCGTAGGGAGAGACGGAAGAATACTGTACAACTGATCACGAACCGGATTGTATACTAACGTACAGGTAAACAAAACTCAACTCACGACCTCACTCCACCTGTACTCCGTTGCACTGTAACTTCATTATTAAGTTGTCTCGGATCCTAAGCCTGCTAATAATCATAATTATTAATAATAAAAATAATGGCAATGATAATAATGGTGATAATAATAGACTCATTAACAATGTGTATAGCTTTGCAAACATTTTTACGGATCCACTTATGTGTTCCAGTTTGTATATGGTGCGGACTATACACTTATTTCTGCAGGAGAATATACAGGGACATCATTTTATTTTTACTAACATTTTTAATATTAACCTGGCTATACCTTTAGAGAACCGGAAACACAGTTTGCTATCCCCTTCCACGACTGGAGTTCGATGATACTGGCGTAAAACACAAACACATCACTTTACTAGGTATAGGAGGGAAAAAAAGTAGTTAATCCATTTACGTAAACTAGGAAATATCGCGATTTTGAGTTCGATAATTTTCATTAGGTTTTTGTTTAATCAAAATACAGTACTGTATTAAGAATAAGTGTTTTTACTCACGAACTGAGTTATCCATGTGAACGTATTCATTATGCAGTGTACAGTATACTGTCTACAGTACATTAGCATACAATATAGAGAAAGAAGTTAAATTGAAAAATAATCATAATATTAATATTTAAACACATTTTTGAAAATGATGGCCGTTCATTTCGATACAGGCTTCAGTTCTTTTGTGCACATTATCGCACTATAGACTATTGCATCTAATTCCAATTGCCAGTTTCGTCCTTCGTACTAGTAACTCATGTTGAAATAATTCTGTACCTACTCTATAAAAGAGTGCCTTACGTACTGTAAATTCAATCTTCACTTCTACCCGACCCGCACAGATAAAATTACTCAGACATGCTATCTACTGTCCGTCCAAGTGGTTATGCTGCAGGATCGTAGAAAGAGGGGAAATCACGTGATAGTTAATTACTTAACGAGGCCCTTTTATTTAACTTATTTTAAATAGTTGTATAATATTACGTAGATGTCCAATTCCTAACAGAAATTAATGTTTTCAGAAAAAAGCTAAGACAGCCCAGCTTTTACAGAGGGGCGAGCAGAAGCAGGTGGGGGAAAACCGGGATGCGACGTAGGCAAACTGACAGTAAGCCCTACCTGTGCGAAAATATGACTCAATATTGAAAGCTCTTTCATCACTGGAAAAACGCGAACATATTTCTGGAACGTACTATACTCACTAATTCAGTGCTGTTTACTATATGAGGCCTTGATTCTGTGTGGAGGACAGTTGTAACTTCATTAGTAGAAGGGTTGAGAGTGAAGCACATTCAAAAACTCAGGTACAATAAAAATTGAAGTAAAAATAAAATGACGTCCCTGTATAAACATAACGACATGAGAGCTTCCAAGCCGTACGCTTTTCCGCTGTGTCGACTAGTACCGTAACTCATGTAAACAGGAGGTAATTTACGTACCTAATTTATCGACCTGGAGAGAGAATTTACCGTCTCCGCTACAAGTATTATCAGGCAGTACATTTCACTTGACGATGTGTGTCAGAGGAAGAACAATAAATTGTTTGAAAACATCTGAATCTGATTAATGTAATACAGCTATGGGGACCAGTAGCGGCTCGCCGCCAAGAAAATAGGTGAAGTGCTTTTCACATAAACAAATGCATGAACAGTTTCACCAATATAATGAGTAGGCCTACTATTCGTAAACTACGTACAATTTTAATAGTTTTAGAACACATGCAAGCAGGAAAACTAATTTATTCAGGACTCACCCAATTTCTTGCATACAAAGTAACTCCTCCCATCTTTTAAAGCAGCAAACCGTCGATGATATCTTCATAAAATGTCTGAGTTTAACTGACGGTGGACAGTATATCTCTATGCAAAGCTATGGAGCTAATGATGAAAGTCTCTCCTGTGATGTAACATTCCGAGTGAAATTTTCAATATTTTCAAACAGAAAAGCTTCTTTCATCGGAAGAATTTTTAAAGTTATTTTATACAACTTCTCTATTTTCTTAGCACTTTTTAAAACAAAGAAAATAATGGAACTGTAGATCGTCAAGAATTTAAAACATCTTTTTATCCTCATATTTAAGTCTACAAAACAACATTTCTAATAAATTACAAACTGTGTCATTTTCGGGATAAATATTTCGCACTCATTTATCAACATTTTCTATGTGCTGGTACTCGTATTTGTATGATAGCTATAGTGATTAAACATATAATATATACTTACATGTAGGATTAATACACAATATACACTTATCACTAATATACCCTAAATATATTAAATAAGTTAATATAATACGTACTCAATATTAAACTACATGTGTACATTTACGCGCGCGTTAAACTTTGAAATACAAGAGCTGGAACAAAACTGGCGAGCTCATGAAAACAACTTTTAAACTTGACGAATGCATGTGGGGTGTATTCCTGATAAAATAACATAGAGCCAGCTAATTTACCACTGCAGGGATGGCTGCTAAGACACAGAGAATGAGAATACTGTTCTCGAGTCAGGTAGTACATACTGTAAAATTTCACAGCCCTTGAACAATAGCCCCTGGCCTTGGAGACCATCTTCAACCCTTCTCTATTATTAGTACTGATAGATCTGCAAACTGGTTACTCTTCCTACAAATCTGACAATTCTCCGTAACTGAAAGACTCAGAAACGCATTTCACTCATAGCCTACAATCTTTCTTTAGTGCGTGACGTCACGTTACCATGGAAACCAAGTGCTGTATGAGAATGGGAGCCAAAATAATTTCACCTCAACAGTATTGTAAGTTCCAATAGACACCGCTCGGCGCTCGTAACAGTTGACATTACTCTATTCAGCGGACGGTTACAGGTACAATTTATACAACTAAACACTGTTCAGAACGACTGAAAAAAAAAACTTATTTTAGAAATACGGTACCGGTAGTAACTAGAATTAATTATTAACACGAGATAAAATTGCGTTTTACACATAAATAGGTGAAGTAGTACTTCACCTACTTCACCTGAATAACCGCCCCTGATGGGGACTATAAGCAAAGTAGGGAGGGAACATTCCTACTCGTCCCTCATTCGTTTGATTGACAGGCGAGGAGTAAAGCAGCTGTTTTGCTAAGGCAAGTGCAGTGGTGGATTCGACACACCTTGCGCATCAGTAATTTCTCCGCTCTTATTTCTTGTTTCAAAACCTTTACAGTATTTTGTTTATAGGAAGTACACGTATCATACAATAATAAATTATGACGGCCACCTACTGTCATTAGGCAAATTATATATTTTTCAATTGTATAACTATTCCTTTATCATGTGCAAGAAAAATTCTTGAACTGCCTTGTGATCGACATAATGAAGTATTTCTTTTTTAAAAACAATAAAGAAAAAAGCAAAGCTCCATTGTCATTTAACTGCACAATATATTAAAAGATACAATGATCAACATAATAAATTGTTTCTTTTTAAAACCAATAAAGTAACTAAGCTCCATTGTCATTCAACTTGAAAACATATTAAACACAATATAATGATCAACAAAATCAATTGCTTCTTTTTATAAATACTAAAGAAAGTAAAACTAAGCCCCACTGTAATTTAACTTTAAAACATATTAAACAAAATATATGAGATATGAATGAAACGAAATACTACTGTAGGCCTATACTGCTGGTTTTCATTTTTTTTGTTGTTGATTGCCCTCGAAATTTCTTGTTATTAACTAAAAAGGATAGGATATATTTGGCTCTAAAATAGAACAACTCAACCACAATACTGAAACTAAACTCATGTCTGTGATTCTAGACCTGGAGATACTTTTGGTCATATTCATTTTGAAAAGAAAAAACAGCTCACAACAGTAATTTGAGCCAAACATAGATACCATACGCATTGAAAATGCGCGCAGATTATGGAATTGCTCCTCTGGTAGGTATTTAAAGAGATCTAATCAATTTTTTCCTAAACACTTTAGTGGCGTGCTCTTTTGCATCTCTATAGTGGCTCTGATGCTTGGGTAACATCAAATACAAATGGATTATTGAACAGAAACATCTCCATGTCCATTACAGTTACTTCTGAAAATCTTTCTTGGAAAGAGAACGCATCAAGTAGGCCTAATATGCACTCAAAGTTTTAAATAAGTTCAGTTCCAGATACTTAATAAAATAATAACTATCTAAATCCTGAAAATACCATAAACATCTTGTTTTGTATCTTTCCACAAATATTACGAAAATAGCTTTTAAAATTGTAAATAAATACTTGTAAGATCACCGAAGTCCGCTTTATGCTTCCGATTAAAGTGGCGTTTAATATTCAAGCGTTTTATATGCGCAATTTTAAACTCGCATATTAAGCAACAGACTTTCTTCTTTTTGTAAGTAACAAAAAATTCTTTCTGCCGCTCTTCCTGAAACTGACGTCCCGAGATCGAAGCCATACCCGCCACTGAATGAAGCGTGTCTAGAGAAGCACCAGGCGGAGGAGAGGGCCGGTGGAGTGGGGTAAGGCGGCTTTGAGTGCAGTGGCCCTTCGCAGCCATTTTTCCCCATGGTTGGTGTAATACGTCAACAGTCAGCGAGTATGCGATGAAGGGGGAAAGAAACTAGCCACCCTCTTCCATTATCTCCTATCTGAGTTGCCTCTTGAATGGTGCCCTCATGGTGTTAATTAGATTCCAACAACTCTTCGGACTTCTGACATGTGCAAATTAACAACACGAAACAATCATAGAGGGGGGCCACCGGCGTAGCTCAGTCGACTGTGGCACTTGCCTGCCGGTACGGAGTTACGTCCGGGCGTGAGTTCGATTCCCGTTTGAGGTGATTACCTGAGGCTTTTTCCGAGGTTTTTTCCAACCGTAAGGTAAATGTCAGATAGGCCTAATGTATGTCGAATCCTCGGCTCATCTCGCCAAATATCACGTCGCTATCACAAATTCCGTCGACGCTAATTAATCTAGTAGTTGATATAGCGCCGTTAAATAACCAACTAAAAAAAACCAATCATAGAAACTTTTTAATACGTTGTAGAACTTCACATTTGCTATGGGTGTAAGTGACTGAGCTGAAATTAATTAATTAATTTATTTATTTCTTTATTTAAGTATGTATTTAATTATTTATTTATTGATTCATTCATTCAATTAGTTTTATTTATTTGTTTATTTATTTATTTTTATAATAATTGTAACATAAAATATAATATATACAGAAAAACTATAGCTCGCCCCTGAAAGAGTAGAACTCGTGCTCAGGGGCGGATTCCTGAATTGAAATTAAGAAGTATGAATAAAGTGTGTAGGCTACAGACATTATAGGCAGGAACATACTGGATTACCAAACAAAATTCGTGGCTTTATTCGCAATCAATTAAACTAGCAACATCTATACCAATGTTCAATTCACCGCTTTGATCTATTCGCTTATAAATTACAGGTACACTGACGTTCAAAGATATGACACTACTAATCGATAGTGATTGAAAATTTGTTGGTGTAAGTGTGGATTATTTAGTTATTACTTCTATGAATATATGGCGAAGATAATAGTTTTGCAAATCGTAGATAAATATACCCGTGTTATAAAAATCAAATGTTTTATTTCACTATATTCATTTCAAAACAACACTGAGTTTGGGTGGAAACCGCTGATATTGTCTATTAGAAGAATAGTGTATGCTTAACCTACATATTCATTTTCCCTGACACTTTTTAACGTCTCTCAATAATGGTGCCACCTATTTAGAAGCAGCGGAACTCTTTCAAAGTTTGTCAATTTTTAATATCCGACTTATCCCGTTGTTGGCGGCCGGCTAGCTCAGTTGGTAGAGCAGCTGGCTACGGACTGGAAGATCCGGGGTTCGATCCCAGGTAGTGACAGGATTTTTTCTCGTTGCCAAAACTTTCAGAACGGTCCCGAGGTTCGCTCAGCCTCCTATAAAATTGAGTACCGGGTCCTTCCCGGGGGTAAAAGGCGATCAGAGCGTGGTGCCGACCACACCACCTCATTCTAGTGCCGAGGTCATGGAAAGCAAGGGGCTCTACCTCCATGCCCCCCAAGTGCCTTCATGGCATGTTACGGGGATACCTTTACCTTTTTACCTTTTATCCCGTTGTTAGAAAGTTCGCTTACACGATCAAAAAATCGTAGGTCGGATACCTTTTTGAACGTCAGTGTACATCCGGTTTCTTCCAAGGATACCTTGAGCTTAGATATTTTATATCCATCTCGTAAACCTGGGAAAGGAACACTGGAAATATTACCTTCCTGCCCACAGAGATTGCTACACTCCTGATACTGTCTCAGAAAAGTTATTTCCTTTAGTTCATAAGTATGATAAATGTTTACCAACCATTTGTACACAGAGAGCCATTATGATTGACAATCGAATGTTCTCTGGTGTTCGTTCTTGTTCCGAAGCTAGAGTTCTGTATGCTTTCATCAATGCTGCTGCTCGAGTGAATTTTTGTCCAGGGATAGTGTATTTGACTATCTGAAAAGAATATAATAATAATAATAATAATAATAATAATTTATTTATTTATTTACACTGCAAGTGGGCAAGCACCCGGTGGCAGTCGTACAAACTATAAAAATAATATACAATAAAATTACAATACACAATACAATTATACGCAATAATACAATTAATAATAACACATCAAATAACCTAATTAATACGTGAACCTAATTTTACATTACAACCTACATATATATAGGCCCTACTGGTACTGATAATAATCTTTCACTTTAATCCCATCTCGCTCACTGTACTGGTACTATGACACATTTCACTGACATTTTAGAACACATTTCACAGACACTATAGAACACATTTCATTGACACTATAAATTATCACTGATCGAAACTATTCACTGCACTGTAAAACCATAACTTCACTGACTCACCACGCTTCACCAATACAACAGTTCAAATAAGACAAACAATTACACCCTTATTCATACTTATAAACAGTTCGATCCCGGGCCAGGTCGATGGCATTTAAGTGTGCTTAAATGCGACAGGCTCATGTCAGTAGATTTACTGGCATGTAAAAGAACTCCTGTGGGACAAAATTCCGGCACATCCGGCGACGCTGATATAACCTCTGCAGTTGCGAGCGTCGTTAAATAAAACAATATTTAACTTATAAACAGAATTATATTTAAACTAAACATTTCTAGTCTAAGACCTTCATACCAACTATTTTTAAATAATTTACAATTCAAACCAAGGGAGTAACTCGTCAGGCTAAATAAATACACGTCACCTTAAAAAAATAAATGTCACCTTAATTTTAATTTATTGTACACTTTATGCGCAACGTTGAAGTTATTCTTGAATCTCCTTAAAGAAGGACGGCCCTCAAAGACCGTTGCAGGTATGTCATTCCAATCATTTATAGTTATATTTAAAAATGATAGTTCTATTTAATCGGTGGTAAGAATAAACATGAGTATATAGTATATACTGGACTTTTTTTAGTAAATACTCTTGTTAGTAAGAATAAAAACATTTGAGTACCTACTCATTTTTGATTACATACTCATAACATGGAAGCATAGTAGAATATACTCAAGCGTCCATCTTGTACAGAATATATACTCATGCTTGATAAGAATAAAAGCTAGTATATTCTCATATTTATAAGTTCGTTCTCATGTTATTCTGAGTATGGTTTGTAGAAGGCTCAATTCTGAGTATTTATTGATTTGTGTTCAGTTTGAAGTTAAATTAAAAAGAAATGGCATAATTTATGAACGTTGTAGTGCCTCATGGAAAAATATAGAAAAAGACGTGAACTTCAGAAGCCTTTAACGGTTCACAAAAGTGAATGTGAAATTGGCTAAATACGTATTTGTTCTTCATAAAAAAAACATAACCTATAAGTATATGAATGGCTATCAAATTATAAGATTAGGTTGTAGTTTATTGTTAAATATAATTAACAATTACAGTTTATTTTGTAAAATTTGAATTGCAAAATGCAATTACTTGTAACTTTAAAATTATATATAACTGCTCCATAATAAAAAATACAATTAGCATAACTGGAATTCTAGAAATAGATTGTAATCTCTATCCAACATCCCGTAATGACGACTTCCCAGTAGTATTTTATTGTTTCCTGCTTTATTAACGTCACTTATCTGATTCACTCTCTCTTTCATATTTATTTACTTATTTATTTATTTATTTATTCATTTATTTAATTTATTTATTTTATTTTATTTATTTATCTCTTTATTTATTTAATTTACTTATTTATTTAATTTATTTAATTTGTTTACTTATGTATTTACTTGATTAATTAATTTTATTTATTTAATTAATTAATTAATTTATTAATTTATTTATTTATTTATTTATCCATTATTAAAATTTACAAAAAACAAAACATAAACCACTACAACATGCAGATAGCATGTGAAAGTCTATAAAAAAACTGAGCATCACGGTACGATGTGGTCAAAGAGATAGGTAACATGAGTATATACTAACTTTTAAACGATCAAGAAGCCTGTAGAGATGAGTATATATTTGCGTTAGGTAGAATGTCTTTATTCTTACGAAAATGAGTATGTTCTAGTGATTACGAGTATATAATCACAGGAAGTGCTCATACTCATAAGTATAAACCTTGAAAAAATACGTAAGCTTTATTCTTACTACCCAATAATAATAATAATAATAATAATAATAATAATAATAATAATAATAATAATATGATAGTAATAACAGTAATAATGATAGTAATAGTAATAATTTGAAAATCAAAGTTTAAAATACGACAATATATTACCTACAATCGTGAAGCTTGAACTCACTTTTTGAAACCGATCAACAACATCGGAAGTGTATTGATCATCTTGTTTTATTACCATGTCTCCTAAAATATCTTCAAAAACAACCATAAATTCTTTTCGTTCACTTTCATTCATTACTGTCGCTGATGGGTCGTAGAAAGATTCAATTCTTGATTGACTGAAATATACAAACAATTGTTATGATTAATATAAATTAATTAATGACTTGAGGGAATACACTGGTAAAATTTGCCAAAAATCTTTGTAGAATAAATGTTTTTGTGTTTGTTTATAAATATGAATGGACTTTAAAGTTTCATAATTCGTAATGCTTTTTTTTTTTTATCTGAGACGCATTTTTAAAAAGTCACGTAACCTTTTAAATGTTCGTTAGCACGTTTTATGTAACCCTCTAAATATTTTTTTTTTCGCATTTATTTTTTTTTACACGTTAAATACATTTTTTCCGCATTTAGTTTTTCTTACATTTTGTACCGCATTCTAAATTTTCCACATGATGCAATCTTTATTAAATTTTCTTCAAATTTTCGACATAACTTCAGAAAATATGAAGAAAAAAATTCCACATATTTTTTATTATTTTAATTTATTAATGTGACTATTGCACTTTTACTACGTCATATTGTTTTTGACCAATAAAACGGTACGGAACGACGAGTTTCAACCAATCATGGCTACTTATCCTACAATTTTTGTCACCCCTCTAACATTTGCTTTTATCACCTCCCTAGTATTTGTTTCTTTGTTTGCCAACATTGTACTTTCAATAATAATTATTGTAGCCTACATTTTAAAATAATTCATGTTTATTTCATCATCAATTAAAACTTTTCTATCATTTATCTTGTTTACACAGGGCTCCTACAAAAGACCTCTCCGGTCACGAATACATGTAAATTTACGTTCTATGAATTTAAGGTACATGAAAATAGCACCAATGGAAAGAGAAACTCAAAAAGTTTAGTTGTGGCAACATTGTTTTCCTAGTTGGTAAAACTGTCTCATAAAAGCGCATATAAACAAATTTGTTCATTGTTGAGGAGAAATGGCTCCTATAGAGGATAGAAAAGATTTCTTTGTGTGCTTGATTTTCATCTGAACCAGTCGGTTATTAATGTGCAACGGTATTACCGAACAAAGTTTGATGCAGATCCACCCAGTGGGCTTACAATCCGTAAATACACTGATGTTAAGGCAAGATTCTTCGCAAGCGGTTGTGATTTCATCCGTACCGACTATGTTGCAAGCCCTAAAACCAGAGGACAAAGTGCTACGAAGAAATTTATGCATAAGTATGCAGACGTTAATTGAAAACGATGATGAATTTATTCGTTCCGTGGTGTTTTCTGACGAAGTAAGGTGAACAGATGATGTAACCTCGAGAATCTGAAGGTCGGAAAATCCGCGTACCTACGTGGAACTTGACTATAGGCTTGATGTGTGCCGTGTTACCAAGGAGGGACACATTGAACATCTTCAAGGTAAGGAACTAAACTTTCTGAGTTTCTGCAAATCTAGCTTTCAGGTAAAGCTCCCTGTGCAGCAGACTTGAATAATTTCAAAGGAAAACTTATTCCGGGGTCGGGTATCGAACCCGGGACCTTTAGCTGAGCGCGCCAACGCTCTACCGACTGACCTACCCAGGAACTTCACCTGACACCGTCTCAATTTTTCCCTTTATATCCACATACCTCGAGTGGGCTGCCAAGACGCCAGAAACCAACATAGAGTGCACACAAACTCTGTGAGACTTGAAATTGTGGTTTTCTGATAACGTATCTACAGCAACGTATATACAGGGACATCATTTTATTTTTACTTCAATTTTTATTTTACCTGAGTTTTTGAATGTACTTCACGCCCACCCCTTCTACTGGTAAACTTCCAACCGTTCACGACACAGAGCCGAGGGCGCGTAAGCAGTACTGAGTTACTGAGTATAGTACGTTTCAGAAATATGTTCGCGTTTTCCAGTGACGAAAGAGCTTTCAATATTGAATCATATTTTCGTACAGGCACTGTCGTCCATTTGCCTACGTCGCATCCCGGTTTCCCTCACCTGCTTCTGTTCGCCTCTCTGTAAAGTCTAGTAGCTGGGCTTTCTTAGCTCTTTTCTGAAAACATTAATTTCTGTTAGGAATTGGACGTCTACGTAATAATATAAGTGTTTAAAATAACTTGAATAAAAGGGCCTCGTTAAGTAATTAACTGTAACGTGATCCCCCCCCCTTTCTACGACCCTGCGACAAAACCTCTTGGACGGACAGTAGATAGCATTTCTGAGTAGTTTTATCTTTTCGGATCGGGCAGAAGTGAAGATTAAATTTACAGTATGTAAGGTACTCTTTTATAGAGTAGGTACAGAATTATTTCAACATGAGTTACTCGTACGAAGGACGAAACTGGTAATTGGAATTAGGTACAATAGTCTATAGTGCGATAATATGCACAAAAGAACTGAAGCCTGTATCGAAATGAACGGCCACCATTTTCAAAAATGTGTTGAAATATCAATATTATGATTATTTTTCAATTTAACTTCTTTCTATATATTGTACGCTAATGTGCTGTAACAGTACAATATACACTGCATAATTAATACGTCCGAATGGACAGCTCAATTCGTGAGTAAAAACACTTATTGTTAATATAGTACTGTATTTTGATTAAACAAAAACCTAATGAAAATTATCAAACTCAAAATTTCGATATTTCCTAGTTTTCATAAATGGATGAACTACTTTTCCTCCCTCCTGTACCTAGTAGAGTGATTTGTATTTTACGCCAGTATCATCGAACTCCAGTCGTGGAAGGGGTAGCAAACGGTGTTTCCTGTTTCAATCGTTAATAGAAAGGTATAGCCAGGTTAATATTAAAAATGTTAGTAAAAATAAAATGATGTCCCTGTATATGAAGAGTCCACTGCAAGAATGATGGATGTCATTTGGAATACATTTTGCAGGAGAAGCAATTGAAAGTTTGAAATGCTTAGCGCTCAAAGCTTAACTGTGATTTTCCGATCATTACTGGACAATGACTATCAGTGTTAAAGCCATAAAACTCTGTATGTACATTCTATATGTCTTAAGCTATGCGTTGACAGTCTTGGTTTATTTTCGATAAGAAAGTGACATCCATCATTCTTGCAGTGGACTCTTCATATATTTTGCACTCGATTGGGTTTCTAGTGTCTTGTCAACCCATTCGAGATATGTGGATATAAAGGGAAAAATTGATACGGTGTCAGGTGAAGTTCCCGGGTAGCTCAGTCGGTAGAGCATTGATGTGCTCAGACAAAGGTCCCGGGATCGATACCCGGAACAGTTTTTGAGTTTCTCTTTCCATTGGTACTATTTTCATGCCCCTCAGATTCATAGAACGTAAATTACATATGTTCGAAACCTGAAAGGTCTTTTGTAGGAGCCCTGTATTATTTAGATTACTGCTGTATGAGATTATGGATAGTCACGTATCAGAGATTGTTTAATATATATTGATAATTGAAGTGCAATGCAACTGTTTTAATAAAAATGAAACTGAATCAACAAAGCCTTCTTGACTAGTAATCGTCCGTAGAGCTCAATGAAGAGTATATAGTTGACACAACTAGTAACAAGAGAACAGTTGTTCATAACACACTACTGTCATCTAACGGAATATTTGTAATGATGAGATGGTACAATAATACATTTTCAGTACAGTTTAGTATTTTAGTACGTCAATTAATATTTTATTATATTAGAGTAGTTTATTTCTTTTAATCTTTATATAGGCCACTTTCTTCTAATCTTGTAAATTAGTCAATTAAATCCCACTCGAGTTCTAATTTTCTCTAGATAAATCAAAACCTCTAGTGAGATTACTGTAAACAAATACAAAAAAGAAAAATATATGTAAGAAAAAATATTTAAAGTTCAGAATTTTTTTTTTTGAAGCAATAAGGATGGTACAAAAATCCGTAATGACGTTTTTATTATGATGTGCTTGAAGTCACAGTATTTTTATTTGACAAAACGATTAATCCTCCGTCGTGTGGATTATTTAGCTAATTTGCGTAAAAGTAGTTTTTTCAAAATCTATTATACAGTAGACAGTAAACATGAAATCTTGTGTATGCACATCATAGTATTGAAATAGTCTGTGGTAAAACTTTGGACAAATTTGCTTGACAATTGCATGATTTAGGAATTTCACCTGTGGGTTCCTTTGAGTGAATGCCAATATATGTAGACTGGCAGATAATTATTGTGCTCCTACATTAGGATCAATATCTGGTAAGGAACGTGTTTACAGCATTGAGTTAAATTTAATGCTGAAAATGTACGTAATTGATTTTCAGATGTTCATTAATATTGTTACCATTCGAAACATTATTCTCTTGTTAGAGTATGTTATATGACATTATTCCCTTAGGGTATTTTATATGCTGAGAATCAAGTCGTAATAGTAGATTTAGTAGACACATTGAAAGAATCTATACTGTACTGTATATAATTACAATTAATTACATACAACGAAATATGAATTAAGCATATCCAATACTAAAACTAAAACAATTACCTTAAAAAAAGAGACCCAATCAGGAGCAAAACGGTAATAAATAAGAAGCAATAGGAGTAGATAAATACTTTTAATTACCTGGGATGTCCAATATCTTCAGTTATCAGAATGAAAAGGATATTGCTTCCAAGACCCATAAAGTTTTTTTTTTTTAAATAAACTGACTAATAAATAATGTCTTAAAACCCTCCCAAGTCCAGAAATAAACAAGATTGAAAACATACAGGGTATTTCCGGGCTAGTGTTACAAACTTTCAGGGATGATGGCGAAGGGCACATATATAGGTTTGATAAAAAGTCATGGCAACACTGCTGTCACGTGACGATGGTGCATTCGAGAGATGCCAGCTGTGTGGACATGAACAAGGACTGTTAGATGAGTTAGTGCAACCAGCGGCGACAGTACTCTGTCAATCTACTGCAGTGTGTAGAACGTTGACTTTCATAGGGATAGTGCGAGCGCCCTAAGTCCACGTTTACAAAACTAGAGCAACTTTCCTGGATCAAAATAAAGTGACACGAGGTCGTAGTCCACAAGAATGTTTTCAGGGACTGTGTGAAGCATGTGCCGATGCAGCGTTGCCATATCGCACAGTGGCACGATGGGTTAAAGCGTTCCGGGAAGGCAGGAATGCCTTTCAGGACAACCTCCGTACAGGACGACCCCGCGTGGAGGGAAACACAGTTCAACTCCTTGCTTCCCTGTTGGATGCTGATCGCCGATGGACTGCGCGTGAGTTAGGAGCGGAAGTCTGAGTATGTCACAAAACTGTGCTCCACATTCTGCAAGACATTCTGGATTACCACAAAATTACAGGGCGTTGGATACCTCATGAAATTTCCGAGATTTAACAATGGCACCGCTATGCTGTCGCACAGGCCTTGTTGGACCGGTACCAAAGGAAAGATGACGACTTTCTTGGACGAATCGTCGCTATGGACGAAAGCTGGGCTGGCTCATACGAACCAACCAAACTTGAAATGTCAATCAAATGAATGGAAGCATCCAGGGTCTTCTCGTCCGAAGAAAGTGCGCCCTACACAAAGTGCTGTGAAGGTGATGTTCATTGTGGCGTATGACATTGATGGGGTAATACTGACCACGCTGTACCTCCAAGGCAGACGGCAAACTCGGACTAGTACTGCAGGTTCCTGCAGCACCACCTTCGTCCAGCCCTCAGGAGAAAACGACGACACTTGGAGATACAGGATCCCATCATTCTTCATGATAATGCAAGGAGTCACACCGCTGCTGCCGTCAAGGACCTCTTGCGCCGCTGGCAAAGGGATATTCTGGAACATCCATCGTACTCACCCGATATGAGTCCATGCGATTACGATCTTTTCAGCAAAGTGAAAGAACCACTGCGAGGGACCTGGTACAATACCAGAGATGAACTTATCCGTGCTATAGGGCGGTCAATACGGAACATCAACAAAGATGGACGCGCTAATGGTGTACGACGCCTTCCAAACATTTGGCAAAAGGTAATAAATAACGGGGCCGACTGTATAAAAGGTACGTAAATGTTGTACCCCTGTGAATAAAGCCATGTCAGAAATATCGAACTGTTGCCATTGCTTTTTATCCAGCCCTAGTATATCAATTTGAGATAAGGAACCCTGGTTTGGAAATGACAGTCAAAAGTTACAAGCAAAAATAGTTGTGTGGAAATGAAATAATTTTATTCCTCTGTACACCTTATTTATGTGTATTTTATCTGCACATCTTACACATACTGTATTCATCTGACGTTGTTTATGTTGTCTACTTACAGTATTCCATTCAGTGCGCTGTCTGAGGGATGATGGCAGAAAACTACACTAAAGCAATGCAGATAGCGTAATGTGTAACGGACATTGTCGGTCCTGATATGCACGTCTGTAGACAGCAGTGTATGTGTACAAGTTGCAGTGTCCAGTCGAAAAGTCCTAGTGAAATGGAGGAGTACACGAAAGCGGAATATGCAGACATGATTTTCGAATACGGATGAGCCAATGGGAACAGTAGACAAGCTCACAGATTGTATCGACACCAGTACCCACGTAGGAGACATCCGACCTATACCATCTTTCCACAACTGTTCCAAAGGTTAAGGGAAGGAGGGCACGTAATGCTAAATTACAATTCCATTTCCACACAACTATTTTTGCTTATAACTTTCGGCTCAGTCATTTCCGAACCAGGGTTCATTATCTCAAATTGATGCATGTGCCCTTCCCCATCATTTCTGAAAGTTTGTAACACTAACCTGGAAACACCCTGTATAACACATTGGTAATACCTAAACCAGTGTACGGATGTAAGACCGGTGCCATGAAAAAGGGGGAAAAAACAGACATCCCGTATCACTGCAGCAGAAATTAAATTCATAAAGCTAACAGCAAAATACATAGGCTACGGCAGGATAAGAAAACAAACACAGAAATATTATTGGATCTTAAATTTGATCCAGTTTTTTTTTATATAAAATCCACCTTTTCAGGAATAGATGAAGTCTACATGTAAAAACAAAATTGCTAAAGTGAGGTTAGTCTACTGAACTTAATTTCGAAATACTAACCAACAGGAAAACGGAGCCCTATTAGAAGAATACTGAGAGGACAATGAGATAGGGACAAGTTTCTTGACTGATGACGATGATGATGACGGTGGTGAGGGTGAGAGTGATGATGATGATGATGATGATGATGATGGTGAGGAGGATGAGGACTATACGTATGTCATGGCACAAACAACAATTAAGGTTCCCAGATGTCCTCTTTTGTTCGGACATGTCCTCCTTATTAGGCCTTTGTCCAGGGTCCGATGGGATTAAAAAAAATCAAGAAATGTCCTCCTTTTCGTAACTTGTATGCCTGATATTTTGAAATTATCTGATTTGACGCCTTTTTCAAGCAATTTGCCTGTATGGTAGCAGCATCGATAGCATATACTCTTTGCCAACGATCATAACTCTATTTGCTCCTACTTGTTATGGTCGTTGCTTTCATATGCAGCTAACTGTAAAATCATTTTATATTATTAACTGTTATCATAATTATTTTGTAATAAAATATATTTTGACGCAGTTTAAAGTATAATAAAGGTTTAAGCCTAAATCTAAATACATATTATCTGTCCTCTTTAATATTATAGTTTCTTAACTTCCATATGTAGCTAACTGCAAAATCATTATTAAGTTTTATCATAATTGATATATTAACTTTCATTTATTAGAATTATATTATAGCTAGCGATAAGATATGTTTGCAATGGCTTTAAAACAGAAGCGAAAGAGCTGGATTCTTGGAATTTATAATCGTTTTCTTTCCGATGGAAATTTAATTTTCCAGCAGGATAATCACCCCGCGCACACCGCCATAAACGTTCAAAGACGGTTCACAGAAAAGCATGAAAAAGAGGATTGACAAATATCGAGACATCCCACCTCAAAATCCAGATCAGTTCTGGGATCAAGTTCTGGTTACCTGGGAAGATTTCTCTAAGGACCAGAACTATTTCCGCGATCTGGTGGACTCTGGTTTTATCATATATATATTTTGTAATAAAATATATATTGACGTAGTTTAAAGTATAATATAGGCCTAAGTCTAAATCTGAGTACATACTTTCTGTCCTCTTTTTTCGAACAATGTTCTTCTTTTTTTTAATCTTTGTATCCTCTTTTTATCGATGCCAATCTGATCACGCTAACAACAATGAATAATGTAACACGCTCAATGGTAACAATTTTAACACATAACTTTGTAACACAACTAAAAAAGTTCAAAACAAATGCACAGTGACAAACATTTTAACACAGAACTTGCACGTGGACTCTCTAGTAAAGTCTAAACTAACTGACTGGCGTGACTCAGGGCCTCACGGTGTCTATTTCACTCCGCAATGCATTTGAACCCTCATAGCAAGAATGCACGTTCTGTCGGCGACAAACACTACTAGCCACTCTGTATAATAAGATTTGACAATGTTGATTCATTTTATAGTATTGTCCAACAATTGTGACTCAAGTAATGCTGGAATAGATGCAAGGATAAAATAAATAAAGTAGTTTGTCCGTATTTAAATAAGATTATCCACATACCTGATCTGGTTACTGTTATATCGTGATACATTACATGACTGAACATTCTTCTTGCAATTTCTTAGAAGTAGTGTACATCGATTGCTTTTAACAGAAAAACATTTTTCACCAATCGCTTTACGAATATCTTGACACTTTATTTTTCGAAATACAGAAACATTTCTTCCAAATGTTCCCAACATTTCTTTTATAGCTACAACTTAAGAATTACGCGTACAATAATCTTTCATGTATACAATACGTATTATTCTGTTTCAAAGCCTCTTATAACATCAGACTTGTAGTTTTTTTTTTTTTTTTTTTTTTTTTTTTTTTTTTTTTTTTTTTTTACGTAAACTAGCAGGTAAAGTATGGAACCTATATTTTGTTGTCACGTTATGAGAGACACGACAATTCATCTAAGTAATAAATATTAAAGATAATATGTTAGAGTAGAAAGTTGGAAAACATGATAAACTAGTAATTTAAAAGGAGAGAGAGAAATACGTACGTGCATAGATTTTTATTAATCTTAAATTCTTAAATTTTCATTTCTATTTAAACTAGGACACATAATGAGACCACGAAGTTCTCTTGGTACTTCTAATTTACTACAATAAAAATAAGAGAGATAGTACGATGCAGTTTGTAAGCATTTATTATCTAGGGCAAACTCGGCTAATTTTGTGATATTTCTTTTTAAATTTACCACGAAATTATATCCGCGACAAATTTAATTCTGAAGATATACTGGGTGTTCAGTTCAAAATGTGTCTTGGCTCGCTGTATGCCGTCATGTGGCTAGTTGATGAGCCTAGAGAATTCAATCTTCCTACACTTCCGCAGCTCAGGTGTATAATCTAAGAGGCAGAGAAGTTGGCTAGCAAGTACGGCGTTCATTCTGAAGACTACGTGCCGATACGTACGGTAACGCCAGTAGTGGCAGGAATGTGAACTGTTTGGAAATACGTACTGTCGGGATATGGGGAGAGGGTTAAGACGATTACTTACGTATTTCTTTACATTAACTTCGACGGTCAACATGGACACGGAGCATTTGATTTGTGTTGTGGAATGTTACCGTACGCAACCGATGATAACAAATACCCTGCGTACGACTTGCCGGCGCAAAACACAGTTCGAAAGAGGTTATGGTAGCACACAGACCGTACAGACCGCCATCTGTTGCTACGACGTTCAAGTTATACCGTACACGTTCTCAAGTTCAGATTGAAGAACGCCTTAAATAATAGGCAACTTCTCTAACATATAAACTGAAACTCGCTTCAAATCGGTGACCTAACAACAGTGACGTCATGACACACTTTGAAATGAACACCCAGTAGTATAAATGGCAGAAAATGTACTATAACACAGATTTTGTTTATTACGCTCTTGAAGTAAGGTGAGCGGATTTTTTTGGAAACTACTTGAAGAGTTGTGAGATCTACCTACAGCTTTGAATCTGTGAGTGAATACAGGGTGATTCAGACCACCCGTAACAGTAATTTATTTCGGAAACTAGTGCATGGAAATTTTGGAGACAAAAATATTTATAACTAAACCACATGTGAACTTTCACTTGAGCTTGATTTCATGAATCAGCTCTAACAGGAAGTAGGGTCAGTGGCGTATTAATTTAAAATTCAAATGGGAGTCGGTGTCAAATAAGGTACTATTTGATAGAGCTCTTCAAAACAAACAACTTTCATAGGAAACATTTTTATTAATTTCTATTTTTTCAATGAGAAAACGTACGAAGTGATTCGGATCACCCGTAAGTCATTTATTTCGGAAACTAGTGCATGAAAATTTTGAGACAAAAGTATTTATGACTAAACCACATATGAACTTTCACTAGAACTTGATTTCATCAATCAGGTCTAACAAAGTAGGGTCAGTGGCGTATCACTTTAACATTTCAAATGGGAGTCGGGTCAAACAGGACACCTTTTGATAGAGCTTTTCAAAACAAACAACTTTCATAGGAAACGTTTTAATTAATTCCCACTCTGCCAGTCACTTGACCACGCCTAAGTATTAGGAGTCACTGACAGTGTCAGAAGAAGAGTACAGGTGTGTGCTGCTCAGAACGGCAGATAGTTTGAAAATTTATAAAAAATTAATGGAATTGTCAAGCCTTTCAGTAACATGTCAACATTGATTGTCTTGTTTACATTTTCGTCTTGTAACATTTCTCAATATTCATGACATTGTCTTTTTGTGCGTTTTCTCATTGAAAAAATAGGAATTGATAAAAACGTTTCCTTTGAAAGTTGTTTGTTTTGAAGAGCTCTATCAAATGGTACCTTATTTGACCCGACTCCCATTTGAAATTTTAAAGTGATACGCCACTGGCCCTACTTCCTGTTAGAGCTGATTAATGAAATCAAGCTCAAGTGAAAGTTCACATGTGGTTTAGTGATAAATATTTTTGTCTCGAAAATTTTAATGCACTAGATTCCGAAATAAATGACTTAAGTGTGGTCCGAATCACTCATTGCCTTTTCGTACGTTTTCTCATTGAATGAATAGGAATTAATAAAAACGTTTCCTATGAAAGTTGTTTGTTTTGAAGAGCTCTATCAAATGGTACCTTATTTGACCCCGACTGCCATTTGAAATTTTAAAGTGATACGCCACTGACCCTACTTCCTGTTAGAGCTGATTGATGAAATCAAGCTCAAGTGAAAGTTCACATGTGGCTTAGTTATAAATATTTTTGTCTCAAAAATTTTCATGCACTAGTTTTCGAAATAAGTGACTGTTACGGGTGGTCTGAATCATCCTGTATATCACACTTTTCCTTTGTTAAATGAAGAGTCTTTGTTGTGTTTTGTGGTCCAAATTGTTTTCAATGTTAAGTACTTGGGGGGAAAAATATATGCTTATCGCACTGATTTGTAACAGAGCCTAATCTTGAGAGGTTATTTTCTTAGCGTTTTTCCCATTCCACGAGGCAATTGTTTTCTCTTTAAATTTTGTCTGTGATATAACAACACTCTCTAGTGGAAGAAATATCAAATACATTAAACGTGCAAAATTTTTTGTGTTTATTCATAGCATCTGATATATATTGTGTATGTCGTGCATGTTGTAGGTGTCAAATAATCGCAGAGACAAATGTGGAAAGAAAATGCAATGTAAAAGATAAATGAAAGAGGCAGATGATTGTGTCTTAAGGGGAGAGGATGGTATTTTTTAAAACTTTTTTCCTATTTGGTGTAAAATATTAATTTTTTGTATGTAGAGCTCATAGCTGCGGCAACTCAACCAAATAAAATTATTTTGAAAAAAAATTATTTGGGGGCCCAAATTTGAAAAAAATATACCCAATGCAGGATTGTACTAAAACCGATATATCTAAACCGTTTTTAAAGATAGATTCAAACAATTTTTTGCAATGTATTTGCAAAAGCATGTTCTACAAACTGTCTGTAACAGAATTGTGATATTAATCCCTACGTTTGTGAAATAAACAATTAAAATTGAATAACAATTTTCTGATTTCCTTTCTTGCAAACAAACGGACGTATTTTTTTAAATGAAATCAAGTAACAAAATTCTGTTACAGAGAAAAGTTTCCTAATAGTCTGAAGAATGTGTGTCCTATATTTCATGCATGTATTTTTAATAGTTCAGAAATTATATCCATTTTCTCTGGCAATGTAGCATAAAAAAAAATTACTGAAAACCGTAAAACGGGCGTGTGATTTAAAAATCCATAGCGCAGGAAGTTTAAAAATGACGTCTCAACATCCGATAAGGGCACAAATACCCACAAAATGTTATGCAATGCATTCCACACACATCAAAGGGTATTTTAAAGGAAAAAAAAATTTTGAAAATTTAATTTACCGGAAACAACAATAAAAGTGAGCGAGTGATTTAAAAATCCATAACGCAGGAAGTTTAAAAATGGCGACTCAACATCCAATAACGGCACAAATACCCACAAAATGTTACGCTATGCATTCCACACATATCAGAGGGTATTTTAAAGATTTTGTTTTTTTAAATTTACTCATTCTTCACCAAAAATACCATCCTCTCCCCTTAAAGAAAGGAAAACTGCTAGAGAGAAACCTCTTCTTTTTCTTGGAAAGTTCGACAAGGACCATAAGGGACCAAAGCAGCAGTCAAGGAGAATGACATTTTCAAACTTTACCGAAAGAACTTCAATTGTTTGGGTTGTAGATATGAATCTGACTGAGGAATTTAAATTTTGACTGAATGTTTTTCAATATTTTGAATTTAAGGACTGATCGAAAATTCCCATGTACTATCATGAAATTATACCAATGCTAAATTTTTATTTATTTGTATTTGCTTGTTTTAACTATTGTATATACACTCAGGGACAAAAAAAACCGGACACTTTAATATTTGCTGGTATTTTGCAAAACATTATCTTCTCATACAATATTATGGTAGCCATCTGTTGTTATGGAGACGTGTATACATTGCTGATTGTTTTTTGTTTTATAAACAAGCCTTTACAACCAAATATTCCAATTTTCCTTTCGGAGTCTCAGCTATAACAATTTTGTCTCAACCATTTTGTGCTTCATTATCGTTATCATTCGTTATTTCTTTATTTTTCTGAGTTTAAGTGGGGTTGTAACATTTGTCTTAAAACAAGATGCGACCTGAAGATGTGGCTCGAGCTGTAGCCCTTTACGATGATGGACGCAGTGTACGTTACATTGCAAATGTTATGAATATGGCTAGAAGCACAACCCATGATGCCATAAAACGGTATAGAGAGACCCTAGAATATACCAGAAGACCAGGTTCGGGTCGTCCAAGAGCTACAAATCCAAATGAAGACAGGTATATGGTGTTGAGAGTTCTTAGGGAGCACAACCTGCCAGCTACTAGTGTAGCCCAGCAATTTGTTAACATGCATGGACGCCCAATTTCGGCCAAAACAGTTAGAAGGAGGTTGAAAGCAAGTGGACTGATATCAAGTATACCTGCAACTGGTCCCAGACTTCTCAAGATGCATCGAGTTGAACGACTGCGTTTTGCAAATGATCACAGGGACTGGAGAAATGGACAGTGGAACTGTGTTCTGTTCACCGATGAGTCCCGTTTCAAACTGTGCTAACCTGATGGACGTGAAAGAGTATGGAGAAGGAGAGGAGAACGATTTTCATAGTGTTGCATTTCCGAAAATGTGCCATATGGAGGTGGTGGAGTGATGGTTTGGGCAGGAGTGTGTACGGATGCTCGTACAGAGTTGGTTTTTGTTGAAAATGGAAGACTAACAGCTGATAGGTATATAAATGAATGTTTGGCTGATCATGTTGTGCCATTTGGCCAATTTGTAGACGATAATTTTGTTTTAATGCATGATAATGCACGGCCGCATATTGCCCATGCGGTTGGAGATTATCTCCAAGAAGTGGGAATCCATGTTCTTCCATGGCCAGCAAGGAGTCCAGACATGAACCCAATTGAACACGTGTGGGACATGCTGGGACGGCGTGTTAAGAATAGACGACCGAGACCAGAATCGTTACAAGAGTTGAGGCGAGCACTTGGCGAAGAATGGGAATTTATTCCTCAAGAAGACATTGTTAACCAAATTGAGAGCATGCCAAGACGTATGGATGCAGTTATTCAAGCCAGACGGGGTAATACCCGTTACTAAAAAAAGAGTTTTTAATGTTTAAGGCACCATAAAATGAAAAAAAACAGTTAGACCAAACGATGCCATAGTTATACGCCCTTTGTATTTTTTTGTAAATTTTCTCATCAGAGATTTTTTTTCAAATGTTGTCGTATAAGGTGCTAAATGAAACATTATTTTGTTTAAATGGGTTTTGTTTCATTTTGAAATAATTGGTAACAAAATACAAGCAAATATAGAAGTGTCCGGTTTTTTTTGTCCCTGAGTGTATTTGAGGTAAAAGTGCTGACATGTAACTTCCTGAAATCTAATAATGTACGTAGATACATAAAAAACACTTTTTTCGAACTGTTTGTTTAACAAGAACAATTTATTTATTTATTTATTTACATTAAAAAGATACATTAAGAAACTATTAAACAGAAATACAAATTAAGGGATTTACCCCCGTATGAGCAAATGCTCGTGGTCGGGAATAAACTGACCTGTAGATAAGCAGAAAGAAGACAAAATAAACTAATTAATATAAGCAATAAAATAGCACACATCACAAAAACAAAATCTTACATGATAAAGAACAATCACAATTGAAAATGTTTATAACCAATATTCACAAGTATAATAATATAAGACTAATATTTACCAATTAATTATCTAACTCTGTGTTAAGTTCTCTTAATAATTTATTTAATTTTAGTTTAAATTTAATCATACTTATGCCAGCTAAAACAGGTTACTCAGAAATTAATTTGTTGTAAAGTTTTAAGCCATAGTTGAAGCCATGTTTCACACCAGCAACCGTTGAACTTTTGGATTCTCTAAAATGAAATATATGTTTCTTCTCGTATTATAATTATGCCAATATGTGTTGAAATTTTTCTTGTTCTTATGAAAGAAGATTATTAACTCCGTACGTAGATGAAATTATTGGGGATCATCAGTGTGGTTTTAGGCGTAATAGATCGACTATTGATCAGATTTTTTGTATTCGACAGATAATGGAAAAAAAAAATGGGAGTATAAGGGTACAGTACATCACTTATTCATAGATTTCAAAAAGGCATATGACTCGGTTAAGAGAGAAGTATTATATGATATTCTTATTGAATTTGGCATTCCCAAGAAACTAGTTCGATTAATTAAAATGTGTCTCAGTGAAACATACAGCAGAGTCCGTATAGGTCAGTTTCTATCTGATGCTTTCCAATTCACTGCAGGCTAAAGCAGGGAGATGCACTATCACCTTTACTTTTTAACTTCGCTTTAGAATATGCCATTAGGAAAGTATGTATGATTTGAGGCTTTCTCGGCGTTGGTTCGCTAATATGTTTTCGCGGGATATCAGCCGAGTTAAGATTTTGGAATACTCCAAGCTTTCGACTGCTATCTCTGCAGCCATCTTCAGGGAAGTGATGTCCGAACAGAAAGTCGAAAGGTTATATAGATGTGGCTGTCTCAGGTGAAACGGGATTGGTTGGCGGATCGGCCAATCCGGGGCCGGGAATTGTCATCGCTCGTAAGCTCCGCCCCTCCCGGGATTACTGCGTGAAGTTTGGCGGGCGGCGAGCCCTGTTCCGCCGGTTGGAATCGGTTGCCGTCCTCGGTCCGTGATCTTCATGACCTTGATTGTAAGAGGGCCTGAGTTGGTCTAAGGCCGGTGTCCATGCCTGACTGAGCTGGAGTCCACTGTCTCTGTTAAAGTTGTTTTTCTCCAGCTTGATCTCTATGGCCTCCTTGAAAGGAAAGGAATTAGGAAAGTTAGAAAATTAGAAAGTTTCCTATGGCCATTAGGAAAGTTCAGGAAAACAGGCAGGGTTTGGAATTGAACGGGTTACATCAGCTTCTTGTCTATGCGGATGACGTGAATATGTTAGGAGAAAATCCACAAACGATTACGGAAAACACGGAAATTTTACTTGAAGCAAGTAGAGCGATCGGTTTGGAAGTAAATCCCGAAAAGACTAAGCATATGATTATGTCTCGTGACGAGAATATTGTACGAAATGGAAATATAAAAATTTGGAGATTTATCCTTCGAAGGTGTGGAAAAATTCAAATATCTTGAAGCAACAGTAACAAATATAAATGACACGCGGGTGGAAATTAAACACAGAATAAATATGGGAAATGCGCGTTATTATTCGGTTGAGAAGCTTTTACCATCCAGTCTGCTGTCAAAAAATCTGAAAGTTAGTATTTATAAAACAGTTATATTACCGATTGTTCTATATGGTTGTGAAACTTGGAGTCTCACTTTGAGAGAGGAACATAGGTTAAGGTGTTTGAGAAAAAGGTGCTTAGGAAAATATTTGGGGCTAAGAGGGATGAAGTTACAGGAGAATGGAGAAAGTTACACAACGCAGAACTGCACGCATTGTATTCTTCACCTGACATAATTAGGAACACAAAATCCAGACGTTTGAGATGGGCAGGGCATGTAGCACGTATGGGCGAGTCCAGGAATGCATATAGAGTGTTAGTTGGGAGACCGGAGGGAAAAAGACCTTTAGGGAGGCCGAGACGTAGATGGGAGGATAATATTAAAGTGGATTTCAGGGAGGTGGGATATGATGATAGGGACTGGATTAATCTTGCTCAGGATAGGGACCGCTGGCGGGCTTATGTGAGGGCGGCAATGAACCTTCGGGTTCCTTAAAAGCCATTTGTAAGTAAGTTGTGAAATAAGATTAATAATGTATATTTATATATCTGCTCCAATTTTAAAATGTTAAAATCGAAATAAAGTGCTACTTATACCGCTTCTTGCGCGCACTCTGATCCTCATAGTTCCACGACACCGCATCACAGCTCACGCATTAATGCTCTAGTCTATTTTCTTTTTTGTCTTAACTCAGATTAATAAAGTAATCTTGCAGAAAAATAAATTCAATTTGAATTTAAAATATTTATTAACTTTGTGACTCACCTTAAATATGATAGTGTGTGGATTCGAAATGAAATGGTAGGACAAAGAGCCATTGAACAGTATAGCCTGATTTCTTCTGTAACAAACACACAGTTTCCAACATGCAACATTGTTGCAAGAACGTTATCAAACTTTCTCGCATGTTTCTCCGTCACATATCCACACCTCTACCACGCGTAGGCCAATATTGGAATGTCTTTGAGGACAGGAGAATAAAACTAGTGATACACAACAGAATGTAATGTCATTATGAAGCCCCTTTCGTGGAATGTAGGAATGTATCTGGATTGTTTTCACAGATAATTTTGTCTGAAATAGTCTTCTTGTCTCCGAATTACAATTTTATATTGCCCAAAAAAATAAACATCCAAGAGTTACACAAATCTTGTAGTTTTTGGAGGGATAATTTGTGTTTTAATTGTCTTAACATGTAAAGTGTTGTTTACTTCTTCATCAGTAAATATAATGTCAGAAGTAGTAGTGTGACTGTCTTAACATCCGGAAGATATACATCTCTTAACCATATTCTGACGTGATTTTTTGACAGTTTATCGGAACTGCTTGCATCGATCACGACATTAACTGACTTATCTTTGTCTACACGTTGTTTTACTTTAGGTCCAAATTCCCCTTTCGGTTCTTGAAGTCCCCTTTCGGTTCTTGAAAGCATATGTACGGCGTGTTCCTAGACTTTCAACTGCATACCTAAGGATTTGGGCGGTGTACGTGTGAGTGACATGCCATGCACTTCTACTGTATTAATGTGAGTTAAGAGAAAAAAAAATTGACAGAGCATTAATGCGGGAGCTGTGATACGGTGTTGCGGAGCTATGAGGGTCCGATTGCGCGCAAGAAGCGGCATAAGTAGCATGGATTTTCAAGTCATTATATTTCGTAAACGAGTAAAAAGCGAAGCGAACGACTATCACCACATTTCTTAACGAAAGAAAATTAGCTTAAATATGCATTTTCATTAAATTCGAGCACCATGATCTGGGACGGTTCCATTCTCAGTAAAGTTCTAGTATATGTTCATTGATACCATGTCCATGTAACTAGATCCACACACGTTTAAGTCCATTTTTATTTATGTTCACTTTTTAATTGTACAATTTTGGGTACATTACATCTGTATATTCAGGCAGTACATCTCACTTGATGATATGTGTTGGAGGAAGAACAATTGTTTATACGCATCTGAAGTCTGATTAGTGTAATATGTAGCTAGTCGACGATATATGCAGTGGAGGGGGAAAGGAATTGGTCACCCTACCTCATTATCTCCTGACCTAGTTGCCTCACAAGTGGTGCCCTCTTGGTATCACTTATGAGGATCAGACCTGTCTTCGGACAGTTGACTAAACAACAATAAACTTTTCAGAAAGAGGAAAAGGAATTGGTTGGGTCACTGACTGAGAAGAAACTGCGTTCTGAAGGTTGCACTGGAAGGAATGGTGAACGGGAGAAGAGTTCGAGACAGATGATAGACGACATTAAGATATATGGATCATATAAAGAGACAAAGAGGAAGGTAGAAAATAGGAAAGACTGGAGAACGCTGGGTTTTGCAGTGAAAGATCTGCCCTTGGACAGAACATTATGAATGAGTGAATACCTTTTTGACCCCCAAAACGGTCTTATGTTCGGTCTTATTTATTTCCAGTCTTAATTATGTCCAGAATTATTTATGTCCACATTTATTTATGTCGACACTAATTTACGTCCATTTTTCTTTATGTACACTCGTATTTATGTCCACTCTTATTTATATTCACTTTTATTACTAGCCACCTTTAATTTATTTTGTAATGAAGATGTTGACCGCTTTGCTAAGAAGGAAGTAAAATCTTACAAAACTCTATCAACTGTATTATTTTCAACAATTAATAAAGTCCACCGCTGTGGAGTAACAGTTAACATGCCTGACCGTGAAACGAGCGAGCCCGGGTTCAAATCCTGGTTGGGACAAGTTACGTGGTTGAGGGTTTTTTTCAGGGTTTTCTTTCAACCCAATAAGAGCAAATGTTGGTTGAAACCTGGTCTCATTTCGGTGGCATTATCACCTTCATTTCACTTAGGTGACAGATAACCATCCCAGTTGATAAAAATGTAGTAAAAATAAAGCAATAAAAACAGTTAACAGATTAATCAACTCAAAATATCAATAACATATATCAAAATATGATTAATCATTATTCAGTCAATATGGCTTAAGCATTGAATTACTCATGAAAAAAAACATATGAAAGAAAATATTGATGTGTTACATCCTATTTAATCTTGATACACACATTTTCGCACCTAATGGGGCATCTTCAGGTACAAATATAGATATCATCTAATAGTACATTATGCAACGAGCCTATAATGGTAATAATTAAGACGCAAGTATGTTTGTTTATGAAACGAGCGCAAGCGAGTTTCATAATTTTCATACGAGCGTCTTAATTACCATTATAGGCGAGTTTCATACGACTTTTTATGCTCGACCATATTTCTAACTTGAAATTATTCAAAAGTTATGTTATGGTTATGTAAGTCAGTAGCGAACTGATCTTAATTGTGAGATGTGCGCAGACGCGAAGGTATTGATTTTTTCCGAGGCCGAATGTCATTGACCTTGATAGAGAATAAGATGAAGATTAGTCTTGATATAACCTGGAAATTGATTTAGAATTGAAAAACGAGATGGCAAATGGAATTTATTTGAATATTATTTACAATTAACGCTAATTATTATAGTAACAGAACATAACCTTCTGCAACAGTATTGGATTTCCAGCCTCCGTGACTTTTCGTTAATTGTCTTTCGATTGCATATCCGAGAATAATCGATACCTGCGATTTTATAACGGTACAAAAGTTATTTGTCATTGGCTGAACATCTGAACTTTAATGAATAGGTGTACTTTAATGAGGTGCATTAAAGGGCTACTACCAGGTGTATAATTACTACATTTCGGCATGGTCGAGCATAAAATCAATTACAATACAAGCTTTACATTTGAAACTGCCTTGACTAGAATAAAATATGACATAGTGACAATATTATCTATATCAACATTAGAATATTAAAAACAAATTTATTTTAAAACAATGTGAATGTGCTTAGCTATACGAAGTAGATCATCTATCACAGATATATGTTTGTTTTCAGATACGAGGACATTGAACATTTTACGAGAATTCCAATTGCTCCACGAAATTAGTTATACATGCTTTATGACTCCACATTTGATAATATTAGATTTTAATTTGTATAGTTTTAGTATTTTTAATGATTCTATTGACAACACAATACATTTGAGATACCATACAAGGGGATCTACTTCGTATAGCTAAGCACATTCACATTGTTTTAAAATAAATTTGTTTTTAATATTTTGGCAGGACATTTAATGTTGGTATAGATAATATTGTCACTATGTCATATTTTATTCTAGTCAAGGCAGTTTCAAATGTAAAGCTTGTATTGTAATTTATTTTAGATGGTACTTATATTTGTACCTGAAGATGCCCCATTAGGGGTGAAAACGTTTGTATCAAGATTAAATAGGATGTAACACATCAATATTTTTTCTCATATGTTTTTTCTTTTATATGTAATTCAATGCTTAAGCCATATTGACTGAATAATAATTAATCATATTTTGATATATGTTATAACACGAGGGTTAGCTGAACATTTTCCAACATGAATTGCAAATTATCAAAATATCAAGATTTAGTATCGCACCTTTTCCATTAAATTTCAAATAATAAAAGATGGGAGTGTCTCAAGGTGCAATAAAATATAATTCCTGAGTATCCAAGGAAACGTGCTGTTGAATCCTTTCTATTACTCACAGGGCATGGCTGTTTGTAAAAACTAACAAAACTGGAATCGTTTCTTCACCATTTTGTCCATTATGCAGTCTTGAGGAAGAAATGGATCAACATAATCTTCAGCAGTGTCCAGTCCTTTCCGCTAAATCAGGCGTTCTCAACCTGGTGCTCTTTTAATGACATTTCGTGCCTTCGTCAAGGGAGTTAAAATGTGTTCTCGAGCACGAATGCTCCTGAGTTTGTGGTTTCAATCCAAACTTTGTTGTAAGTGCCGGAACAAATAGTGTTTCTATTTATCCATTATATTATGTTAGAAACCTGACAGGCTTTCTCGTATTTCATGTTGTATAACCCATTCAAATCCATTGTGGACTTAATCAGAAAAATAAAAATTATTCAAGAGAATAATATGACTGTTCCTGTGGAACTTCAGTTGATACATCTCCAGTCCTCAGCGATGTTTTAAAAGGAGAACTTCATACATAGCCTTTGGGGAGCAGTAGATATAAAAGGCTTCAAATACTGCGGATTGTTTCTCTCAAACGTCTGACGTATCTAAGTGAAAAAAACTTTCTCACTTATGAAATACCTCAAGAACAAGGCAAGCTTGCGAATAACTAATTCACATAGGATTGTTTACGTGTAGCTGGAAGCGAATTCTCTTTGGACATCACTGAAATTCTGATTAAACATTTCTTCAACAATTATATTATTTAAATAATATTATGAAGTACTTAGCTACCAGTTGGAAATTTTGAATCGCTTGCTAAACTATTCAAAATATACTATGCTTATGTTTTTACATCTTGACTACACAACTTTTAACACTGTATCACTTCGGAATATATGGGAAATGCGTGTTATTATTCGGTTGAGAAGCTCTTATCATCCAGTCTGCTGTCCAAAAATCTGAAAGTTAGAATTTATAAAACAGTTATATTACCGGTTCTTCTGTATGGTTGTGAAACTTGGACTCTCACTCTGAGAGAGGAACATAGGTTCAGGGTGTTTGAGAATAAGGTGCTTAGGAAAATATTTGGGGCTAAGCGGGATGAAGTTACAGGAGAATGGAGAAAGTTACACAACACAGAACTGCACGCATTGTATTCTTCACCTGACATAATTAGGAACATTAAATCCAGACGTTTGAGATGGGCAGGGCATGTAGCACGTATGGGCGAATCCAGAAATGCATATAGAGTGTTAGTTGGGAGACCGGAGGGAAAAAGACCTTTAGGGAGGCCGAGACGTAGATGGGAGGATAATATTAAAATGGATTTGAGGGAGGTGGGATATGATGATAGAGACTGGATTAATCTTGCACAGGATAGGGACCGCTGGCGGGCTTATGTGAGGGCGGCAGTGAACCTTCGGGTTCCTTAAAAGCCATTTGTAAGTAAGTAAGTATCACTTCGGAATATGTATGATAAGAACTTTCTTGTGTTAAATTTTAACATACCTTGTTAACGTGTTTCGACCTATTTTGGATCATCTTCAGAACTGGTCGTTGTTGGACTTCTTATTTCCTGTGAGGGTGCGTTCGTAGTGTAGAGTCAAAGAGTGTATGTGTTTTGAAATTGAGCTGTGTGTTTTCATGTGTCTGTATATTTCATATTGTTCTAGTGTGTTGAGATTCTGGCTTTTTGGTTGGATGTGCAGTATTTCCATGTCTGTGCTGATGTCTCTGTAGGTGTGGTTGGCATTTGTGATGTGTTCTGCATATGTGGAGGTGGTTTGTAATTTTGTTATGGCTGTGATGTGTTCTTTGTAACGTGTTTAAAATGATCTGCCTGTCTGTCCTATGCGTAAGTTTTGCTTTTCTTAAACCGCATTTGCAAATCTTTTTCGTCCATTGTATTAAAATAATCTTCTCTTTCGAAAGTTATCCTCTCACGTCTTGATGAGAAATCACCATTTTCGAATATCAAGTGCATCATTCTCCTCGCCATGATAAAAATTGTTGTTGTTAATGTAGGATTAATTATTTAAATAACAAAATATTGACCAATTAACTTTAACGTAGTTTAATGACAGATTAAACTCCAATTTATGTGGATTAAATTCATTGTTCCCCTAAGTGTCAATTAAAAGGATTTTAAGTGGCAATTAAAGTTATACAAGTGTGGTGAAATCGACCGCCTAGTATAGTAAGCCTACTGGAATAGTAATATGCGTTACAAGAGCGGTATGTTGAAGTTTTCATGTTCGAGGAAAAGTTTGAAAAAGCGAAACGTAGTTGATTTTTTTTTAATTTCCGAGAATTGAAAGAAAACATACCGCTCGTGTATCGTACATTATTTTGTGCAGAGATCGTTTATTACATACCTGAAAGAGGAATTTCCAATTAGTTGCAATGAAATCTCCATCTTGGTTTCTGTTCAATGACGGCAATTTTGCAAAACAAAAATATCTATCTTCAACATTGTTGCTTTAAAATGTTTTCTGTGTTTACTATACTCCAGCAGGCCGTGATATACGTCTGTCTTTTTTTTTCCCCAGTCTATAAATGCGAACTTAAAACAAACGGTAAGGTTATGTAATGATTTATTTTTCATTTTAATATTTTAACATTATTATTTATATAACATATTGCAGTAATAACATCGGCAAGTTTAATTTTGCCGGTCAAGGAGATGTTTAGAAATGGAAAATATCTTTGACATCAGGAATGCAGTAACTTTAGTGGAGTTGTAGAGTTTACTTAATGTTTGCAAATATTTAAAAACAATAATTAACAGTGCAATTTAGGTGAAATTGCAGTGGTAAGTTTCCAATTTATAATTATTACTATATTGAACGTCTCTAAAAATAATATATTAAAAGCCTAAAGCATTAAAATCAATATGTCACTTAAACGGTAAGGAGAAGGATATTGTTATGTGTGTTAGGTTGGGAATACTGAATGTGGAATTTTAGACTTTCAGCGGACTGATTTTGTGCGGAAACCAAGCAAATACACACGATCTCGCACAAAATATATTATTTATTTTATATATTGAACTATTTAGGAAATACCTGCCAATATAAAGGTAATTATGGCAAATAAGTAAATAAGTAAGACTATTATTATTATTATTATTATTATTATTATTATTATTATTATTATCTGATTTGGTGATATCTAGTAAGAGTTGGCAACGTTGAAAACACGACCGTGTTAGCTTTTTATCAACTAATCTTATGTGACTCTTAATTGTACTAATGTATATGTACAAGATGCATAGCTTGAAAATTACATTGAATAATCTATGAGAATCTAAAGAGGATTGAGTGACTGTTAATTGTAGAGTACAGAAGAACCAAACAATTACGAATCACTGTGCCAGTGACTCATTTGTTTATTTAATATCTTGCAAATTACACGGTATCAAACTAATGCTGTTAGAACAGATTCATTATATTGTAAATATGGTTGTGAAACTTAGGAAATAAAAATGCAGAATACTCAGTTAAATTTTAATTATTTATGAATTCCCTTTACATTATATAAATTGAGATACAATAATAATACATCTTGATTACACAACTTTTAACACTGTATCACTTCGGAATATGTATGAGAAGAACTTTCTTGTGTTAAATGTTAACGCGCCTTGTTAATACAGAGGTGTGAAAATTATTAGAATAATCTTAATTTTAAAGGTTTTTTAATAGTTCCTTCACAAATATTAATTGAATTGATGAATATTGGTATATATTACTATACTGATGTAGGATATATTTACTACTAACAATGCCGGAAAGCATTGTTGTACATTGGTATTTTTCTTATTTTACAATTTTTATGGGAATTCAGAAATTGTTATATTATGTTGGCGGAATTGGAAACATAAAAAATTATATGCACGAAACAGATGTATACGTTCATTTGAACCTTCACAACAATGTAAACGCAAAGAACAATTTGTTTAAAGCATTTCTTAATTAATTTTTGATGTTTCCAATTCCGCCAACATAATATAATAATTTCTGAATTCCCATAACAATTGTAAAATAAGAAAAATACCAATGTACAACAATGCTTTCCGGCATTGTTAGTAGTAAATATATCCTACATCAGTATAGCAATATTATATACCAATATTCATCAATTCAATGAATATTTGTGAAGGAACTATTAAAAAACCTTTAAAATTAAGATTATTCTAATAATTTTCACACCTCTGTATGTTTCGACCTATTTTCGGTCATCTTCGGAACTGATCGTTGTTGGTCTTGGCGCCTAGGAAACAAGAGGCTCCAAGACAAACAACGACCAGTTCCGAAGATGGCCGAAAATAGGTCGAAACATGTTAACAAGGTACGTTAAAATTTAACACAAAGTTCTTATCATAGATATTCCGACAATAATAATATTATATTGGATGTAACATAGACATACAAAAATTTAGTTATTGTTTACCTTAAAATATAATTTATGAGTACCGTACCGATCTCCGTATTACACATCTTTTTTATGTTTTCTTAAAGATTTGGCTCTTCTAACAGTTCATTATACTCAAGAATTTGCTTGTAAAACTACTTGCAGTTCCAGTCTAGTTTCCACTTATGGTGTAACATAGCTTCTATAGAGGTAATATCCAACTAATTTCATTCTTTTATCCATTTAGCATTAATTATTATAAAACACAACATAGCATTACAAACTCTGAAAATTGCTCCTCCAATTTCGATTCATTGAAGCTCATAATACCATTTTTCATGTGAAAACTTTCTTTTACATTGTTCAGGATTTATTTGCATCTCTTGGCTATTTTTTAAATTACATTCACTGACCAAATTTGTGTAATTTATTGGAAAAATGATTAATACATTTAAGGTCTTTCTGACAAAGTCAATACAAGTCTCAACAAAATCACTGAATAAAGAACATAACGAATTAGAAACCAAACCAACAAAGATAAAAATAATCTAAAAATAGGAGCAAAATAATAACACAAATAATTGTCGTGTTTATGCAGCACTTCTGACAACCCTAATAATAATAATTGTAACTAATACTTGCACAACCATTTCTTTTACATTCTTAGAATACACATTAAATCGTAGAAAAGCTGTTTTGGTAAATCTTGTGGAAGTTGATCAATGAGATTGTTGATTATTTCATTTTTCTCTTGCACAAAAGCAGCATATGCAGAATGCAAATCAAGTTCTTCATAAATTTTCTTCACTGCTGAAACTTTCAATGGATCCTTAATTCCATAGCAATCCTGACAAAAAAATAAAAAAGCTACATATTAATACACTCTGAAATTAAGCTAGCCTAGCAATGATATCAATGATCTTTTATCTTCTGAAGAAAAAGAGAAATTATATTCTTCTGCAAGCCAAATCTGGAAGTAAAGTATGTAGCTGGAAAGTAGAGTACAGCATCACAAATGCATGATCATTAGACATCGGATTTTTAGGCACTAAAAATTGCAGTTTTAGGCACCTAAAATAAGCTCAAAATTTGTAAAATTAGGCTCTATTTTAATGAAAATAGGCATTTTAGGCACATCAAGGTATCATACTTATTTCTTTCACTGAAATTTTTAGTTATACACTAAAATACGCACAAAAAAGTATGTTTAAACATTAAAAAAGAATACTATATTATATTTATAAACAGAGCTGCACAAATTTAATATATTGAAACTAATGAAATAATGATTATTGATATCAAGATTACTCATTTTGAGTTATTGAAATTCAGTTCCATGCTCAGACTTTATTATAATTATCTGCACAGTACACCACCAGAATTTTTTCTAAATTCTCCACAGTTAACCTTTGCCTTTTGTCACTGAGAATCATTTTGAAAGCAGAAAAACTTCTTTCAACCGAAACTGATGTGAGAGGCGCAAATTTTAAATTAGGTACAATAGAAACATCAATACTTACTGGAACATTTACACTTTCCCCCGATATCACTCTTGATACTTTTTCCAACAATGAAAATCCTACATTCTTATTTAATACGTTGTCCCACTTATTTTTAACTTTTTTCCCAGTTTCGCCCAAAGCAGAATGTATGTTCACTTCAGCTTCCTTTACTATTGCTATTTGGCTACAAAGAAATTGTTTTTCACGTTCTAATTGTTCAATGCTTGCAGGTATGAAAGAAAAGTTTGATGTTATGTAGGCAATATCGTTTTTCACTCGTGAGTCATTCAGACAATCTTTCACTGCTTTCACACACGCTGCACTATCAGTTTCAGGTAATTTATCAATAACTGTGACCACTTCTTTAAAATACTTAGAATAATACACCACTGACTGAATCCAGGTTTCCCCATCGTGTAACAACCGGCTGAGGTGGGAGTGGGATATCTGGAAAGTTCTCTCTGAATATTGAAATCCTGGATGGGGCTTTACAAAAACATTTTTTTGTGTTAGAAATAAACGAATTGACAAGAGGAAATTCATTCCGGATTGTTTCAGAAACCCTGTGAAGGCCATGTGCTAGACAGGTTACATGTGTGAGGTTAGGATAAAATGTTTTAAGAAGTGGAGCTGCAGCAACCATGTATGAGGCAGCATCAGTACAAAACAACAGAACTTTAGAATCGTCTATATTACCTGAGTATAAAGACTGTAGGCCTTTATTTACAAAATAAGCAATGGCTTGGCTATTCACTTTCGAAAGTTCCTTAACACATACGAGGTGTGGAATCGAAGGTCCATCAGGACTAAGTTTTCCTACTACCATATTTGCTATATACCTATTCATGGGATCTGAGGTTTCATCCACAGAGACCCATATGTAAGAATCACCTATATCCTCCCGAATGGAAGCTAAAGTTTCATTATATATTCTGTCTAAGTAATTTTTTCTTAGGGTCGACTCAGATGGGATATTTTGTTTGCAGTATTTTTGTAAAAACTGTCTTAAAACCGGATTTTCAATTGCATTCCAGGGAATGTTAGCAGCAACAAACGCTCTGGTTAAATCAGCATAGAAATTGCTGCTGAAATTGGATGAAGTAGGCTGTGTTAGTAAAGTTTGTTGCAGTTGATTTTTCTGCTGAGCTTTAGCCTTATGAGCCGCTCCTTGCACATGCTGCTTTAGGTGGCACTTCTTTTCTTGCGAAATCTAAAAATGTAAAGTAAACTGAATTAAAATAAAATCCTAATTGTTGTATTGCCGTATTTCTATCACAAAGTTAGTGGGTTCGAACAATCAAAATTTTAATGACCTGCAAATACTTTAACTATCGGAATTTAAAAGGTTAAAGTGTAGTGGTTTTAAAAAGAATTATACCTCAGGATAGCTCCGTCAATGTATAAATATTATAGGCCTACTCATTAAAATTAATAGAATTTATATATTTCAACTATTGTTACATACCTTTTGCTACAAATCTTGCAGAATATTATTTTTCCATCATAAGTGAATTCTGAATATTCTGTTAGCCATTGCCGGATCAATGTAGATTTTGCACTTATATTTTTCGGCATTATCGCGTTAAACTTCACAGGAAAACGTCCTACCGCTCAAAACTTCTCAACACAAATAAGGTGAGGGAAAGAGCAACTGTTAACGAGCATTCAAATGAACCGTTATTATTGAGATTCAATTGGACAAAAATACAAAGTTCCACTTATTGTTGCATTTCCTGGTAGTGTTAACACTAGGAGGGCCATTCTTTTAAATATTTTGTAACGGTTTACCCTACTAATTCGCAGTTTTACGACTTTTCATAAATATTTCAAAAACATTCTTTCTCCAAAAATTGTGATTTTATGACACTCTGAAGGGCAGTACATCTAATCGGTTTCAGACCGAAAACAGTCATTTTTATAGTATAGTATATCTCTGAATCGGTAGCAGCACATGTTGTGATTGTTGCCTGCTTCAAAACTAAGGTTGGTTCTTTGTCGGCATTTATGCTTCCAAACATGTTAAATTCGGTGAAATCTATTGCGAGTGTCGTGAGATTCAAAACATTTTGTTTCCTTTATCAATGGTTTCATGGCCGGTGTGAAGCAAACTTTCCACTTTTTAAATGCCTTAAATTTCGCAGTGAATGCATGTATAAATTATAAAAAGTAAGAGTAAAATGCGAAACTTTACAGTGAGTTAGGCATTTTTAGGCGAATATTAACAAATTAGGCTCTAATAACCGTTTTAGGGCATTTTAGGGCACTATAAAACTCTTTGAATACCTTTCAATTTCCATGAAACACAAATATTAATAATTATTTTTACTTTTCTCCTAAAGAAACAAAATAGGCATTTGCCCTAGAATCCGATGTCTGATGATCATCAATAATTTCCAGGAATCTGATAGTATGGATACGTAGTTCTGTTTCTGAAATGGTTACCTCTAAAACAGAATCTATTAGTACATCTGATACATAATTTAAGAACTGTTAGTTTAATTTTCTACTGACTTACGTTTAACCAAACTAACAAGAAGTATCAATAGGCACATAACTTTGCTGTACTGCATGCCTTTACGTAGAACTAAATACAGATGCGATCACCTGTTGACAGGTTTGTAGTTCTATTATCCTGCCTACATTACATAGGCCTAGCTACAAGAGTTAAGAACAGCGCGTGGAACAAGGAGAATACAGGGAGAACAAGTGGAATTCAAGAATTACTAGGGGAACGGAATGAGTACAAGGGGAATGGAATGAGTATAAGGGTAATAAAATGAATACAAGGGGAATACAATGAGAGAATGAGTACAAGGAGAATACAATTAGTACCAGGGGAACAGAATGATTACAAGGGGTACAAGGGGAATAGAATGGGTGCAAGGGGAATAGAATGAGTACAAGGAGAATAGAATGAGTACAAGGGGAACCGAATGAATACAAGGGGAACAGAATGAGTACAAGGGGAACAAAATGAATACAAGGGGAATAAACTGAGTATAAGGGGAATAAAATGAATACAAGGGGAATACAATGAGAGAATGAGTACAAGGAGAATAGAATTAGTACCAGGGGAACAGAATGAGTACAAGGGGAATAGAATGAGTGTAAGGGGAATAGAATGAGTACAAGGAGAATAGAATGAGTACAAGGGGAACAGAATGAGTACAAGGGGAATAGAATGAGTACAAGGGGAATAGAATGAGTACAAGGGGAATAGAATGAGTACAAGGGGAATAGAATGAGTACAAGGGGAATAGAATGAATGCAAGGGGAATAGAATGAGTACAAGGGGAATAGAATGAATGCAAGGGGAATAGAATGAGTACAAGGGGAATAGAATGAGTACAAGGGAAATAGAATGAGTACAAGGGGAACAAAATGTATACAAGGGGAATAAACTGAGTATAAGGGGAATAAAATGAATACAAGGGGAATACAATGAGAGAATGAGTACAAGGGGAACAGAATGAATACAAGGGGAGCAGTTTGAGTACAAGGGGAGCAGAATGAGTATAAGGGGAACAGAATGAGTACAAGGGGAACAGAATGAGTACAAGGGGAACAGAATGAGTATAAGGGGAACAGAATGAGTACAAGGGGAACAGAATGAGTACAAGGGGAACAGAATGAGTACAAGGGGAACAGAATGAGTACAAGGGGAACAGAATGAGTACAAGGGGAACAGAATGAGTACAAGGGGAACAGAATGAGTGTACTCATCCAATTTAGTACTACGGTTATAAAATGGGTACAAGGAAAAGACAAAGATAATTCAATTTCTAAGTTACCCACCCCATGCCTAATGAGATATAGTTCTACGTCAGAAACGTCTGACGAAACGAATGCTCTCTGGTCATATAGTCAGCTAAGAAATTAGTTAATCACTTGCAGAACACAAGACAAAGGACACAGTCAGCTCCCTGTGGAATATTGGAATGAACATTTAGGTCCGTAATCTACAACTAGTCACGGCAGGGGATTACTTTGGTCCTTTAAATGTGCAGGAATTTGATCCTAACAAATGTAATATTTTAAAATTCCTTTTCATAACGAAAAGTTACATTTGTTCGGATTAAATTTCTGCACATTTGAAGGACAAAACTAAAATTCTTTCAATAATTTATTATCATAATACACTGCGCTCTTAAATTTATTGAGCATATTGGATACTAAATCAACGGCTTTCCCAAAACACGCATTGAAATGTTTTATATAAAATAATTTTTATCTCGGAAAGAAAGCAAAAACGAGCAAAATTGTATTGAACTTTTTTGTTTGAAATACCTCAAAGAATAATCCCCTGAAATGAATGGCATTCTTAGGTTCACCCTGTAGAGGCAGTGTATATATGTATATAATTTACTCATGAAATTTTGGTTAGTGGCTATCCAGCATCGTGACGTAGACCTATTTGAGGAGCTACAGTTAATAGCGAAATCCGGTTCTGCAAATCAGCTATAACGCCTTGCGGGACCATTGTACTAATCACACGTTATTCCCATACTGATTAGGTTATCACTACTGCTGAGGTACGTGAATATGAGGCCAGCAGTTGGCTGGTTGGCCTTGGGCTCTAGCGCTAAGCATTATGTTTTATTTTATTTTATGCTCGACCATGCCGAAATGTAGTAATTATACACCTGGTAGCAAACCTTTAATGCACGTCATTAAAGTACACCTACTCATTAAAGGTCAGGTCTTTCAGCCAATGACGACTCAGGTTACAACTGTTCAGCCAATGACAGGTCAGCTTTCTACCGTTATAAAATCGCAAGTATCGATTATTCTCGGATATGCAATCGAAAGAGAATTAGCGAAAAGTTACGGAGGCTGGAAATCCAATACTGTCGCAGAAGGTTATGTTCTGTTACTATAATAATTAGCGTTAATTGTAAATAATATTCAAATAAATTCAATTTGTCATCTCGTTTTTCAATGTCTAATTTTATTTCAATGTTATCTCTGTAGGTTCTTATGGCCTAGCAAGGTCAATGTGGACATCTGTTCCTCGGAAAAAAAATCAATACTTTCGCGTCTGCGCACATCTCACAACATACGGGACATTGCTCCAGGTCAGATACAATAAAATTAATAATATCATGTTAGAAATATGGTCGAGCATAAAAAGTCGTATGAAACTCGCCTATAATGGTAATTAAGAAGCTCGTATGAAAATTATGAAACTCGCTTGCGCTCGTTTCATAAATATCCATACTAGCTTCTTAATTACCTTCATTATAGGCTCGTTGCATAATGCACTATTATGTATAATGCAATGTATAAGTCGCGAGATTTTATTGCCGAAAGCTGGCGGGCTGTCACTTGCCCATCAGGGTTGCCATACGTACGACTATAGTCGTACGCATACGATTTTTTTTAGTAATTGTACGAGATACGACCCCACTCTATGTCGTACGTAATTTTAATGTTAAATGTTATGTTTTATTTAACGACACTCGCAACTGCAGAGGTTATATCGGCGTCGCCGGATGTGCCGGAATTTTGTCCCGCGGGAGTTCTTTTACATGCCAGTAAATCTACTGACATGAGCCTGTCGCATTTAAGCATACTTAAATGCCATCGACCTGGCCCGGGATCGAACCAGCAAACTTGGGCATAGAAGGCCAGCACTACACCAACTCGCCAACCAGGTCGACTGTACGTAATTTTGTACGACTGTTTCACTGAAGGGAAAAAATTATTTTGGAACTTTAATGTTGGTTTATAATTAAAATAAAATTGATGGTTAATTCGTCCCTTTCAGACAAGTTTTCTTCATCAAATATGCCCTTGACTAATATAAAAGAAACATGCTTTTAAAGGAGGAAAATGCTTTGAAAATCGATCTGGTAACTATGCTTGCCATGTAAGTCATAATTTGTCATCTTCAGCTCTATGTCACGACACGACGCGGTTATATCAAAGTATTCATTCATTCATTCATTCATTCATTCATTCATTCATTCATTCATTCATAGCGTTCTGCCCAAGGGCAGGTCTTTCACTGCAAACCCAGAATTCTCCGATCTTTTCTATTTTCTGCCTTCCTCTTCGTCTCGTCATATGATTCATAAATCTTCAATCATCTGATATCTTCTGCTGCATCAAAGTAATACAGGTTTAATTTTATTTACTTCTTTGTTCGTTCGACAAAGGAAGTCTTTTATCAACAGTAATCTCACTAGACGTTTTGATTTATCTAGAGAAAATCAGAACTCGAGTGGGATTTAATTGACTATTACACGATTAGAAGAAAGTATATAAAGATTAGAAGTAACGAAGTACTCCAATACAATAAAATATTAATTGACTTACGAAAATACAACTGTATTCAAATGTATTATTGTACCATCTCAACATTACAAATATTACGCTAGATGCATGCTAGATGGCAGTAGTGAGCAATGCCTTCTCGTCGAGAAGTTCTCGATCTATTATACACGATGGCAATGTTACTAGTCAAGAAGGCTTTGTTGATTCAGTTTCATTTTTATTAAAAAGCAACATTCCACTTCAATTATCCGAATCCCAGTAATCAACGTCACTTGACAGATGATTTTCAATAAATCTTAATATTAAACAATCTCTGATACGTGACTATTCATAATATCATATAGCAGAAGCTATAACATAACCTAACTAATATACACAAGTGTCAGAAAAGTTTTAATTAACGACGATGACATAAAAAATAAACATGAATAATTTTAAAAGGAATAATTGTTGAATGTACAATTTTCAAATTTGAATGTGGTTGGTGGTTCAATTGATGTTATATTGGACGTGTGCGTAATAGAAGTGGAACTCGTTGATTTAGGCCTACATGGTGTATTCAACTTATTCAGAATTTCCGAATGAATAATTTTAAAAGGAATAATTGTTGAATGTACAATTTTCAAATTTGAATGTGGTTGGTGGTTCAATTGATGTTATATTGGACGTGTGCGTAATAGAAGTGGAACTCGTTGATTTAGGCCTACATGGTGTATTCAACTTATTTAGGATTTCCGAATGGTGCTCTTCATTTATTGTAAATCGAATTTCAAAAGATGCATAGGTATGATCAGTGATTTTTATTAATTCTTGTTCTTGAATGCCAATGCGAGTCATATTTGAAACTGCTGTGCATCGACTGGAGTGGTTTGTAATTTTATATATATATATATATATATATATATATATATATATATATTTTTTTTTTTTTTTTTTTTTTTTGACGTCCAGACTAGCACAGTTTCAAATGTTGGCAAACAAAGAAACAAATGCTAGGGACGCGATAAAATTAAACAAATGCTAGGGACGCGATAAAATTGTGCGATAAGCAGCCATGATTGGTTGAAATACGTCCTTTCGTACCGTTTTATTGGTCGAAAGTAGTATGACGTAGTAAGAGTGTAATAGTCATTGAAATAGAACCGCAGTAGCATTAAGAACGCTCCGACATAGAGGTGTCGGGTTTGAGTCGACTGTAGGGGAATTAATTTGATATAATTGTGAGCGCCCCATTGATTGTTACTAAAATATCTCTCGCCAAAGATCAAATTTCTGCTGACTTTAAACATAACAAAGCTGTTTCTAACCAAGCGGCACCGTGCACGTTTTACGGGGATGACAGTATTGATGATGAAGAAATGGGTGATGATTTGTTTCAATGCTGAACAGTGGCGGCTCGTGGGTATTGAATTAAGGGGGGCTGCATACAAAAATAAACCAAGCAACTTACTTTATTTAAAGATTAGTTCCATGCGCCTTATCTTGTAAGTTGTGTTTAAATGAGACAGGCTCATGTTAGTAGATTTAATGGCATTTAAAAGAATCCTGCGGACAAAATTCCGGGCGACGCTGATATAACCCCTGCTGTTGCGAGTGTCGTTAAATAAACCATAATTTAATTTTTTATATGCAGATTTGAACCTTAGAAATATCTAACTAGCGATGTTGTAGTTGGTTGTATAATATATATACGAGTACATGATACATCAATAAGTGAAAAAAATAACTGAGCCAGAAATTGAATTCAGGATATTCAAGAGTACGCACCAGAGCGCTTGCCTCATTTATTGTGATGTTAGATGTTTTAGATTCCATTATGGTTTGAAAACATTCTAGCAATGGCTCCTTCTTCTCATGAACAACATTTACTATTCTTATTTTAAATCCATCTTGTTGCCCCAGCTGATGTAATTGTCTTTGAAACACATTAATCTAATACAGACTGTATGGAGATCGAGAGAAGAAAGCAGGGATACTGGATAAATTATCAAAAAATATGCGAGCCTTTGTATTTTGTTTAGCGGCTCTTTCCATTATGAGATTCAACTGATGGGCATTTAATTTCACATTTCTCCTGAATTGTTAAGGTACTGAACTGAATAGACTGTAAATATTGTACAGAATTAAACATTGTCGCACTTGTTACACTCACAACATTAAAGAAAATGTATTTAAAACTGCGCGCTACTGAGAAACTGCTGCAAATTTTGCAGCGCCTGGAAACTCTGGATTCATGGCCAGGGGCAGCAGGGAGGAGGGGTAAAACTAACGCGCAAAGCATCCGAGACGAGACTGGCAGCTCCAGGGAAGGAAGTGGCTTCACCCTATAGTCCTTGTCTCTGGTTTCGCTGTGGCAGCACCAGGGGAGGAAATGACTTCACTAACGATTGCGTGCATGTCATTGATAGCGAGATATTAAAAAAAAATTCGAGCTGCTAAATAGAGACTGTATAATAAATGTTTTTCACAACATAAAACGAGACAAGAGCCACAAATGTGTGGGGGTGCTGCAGCTCCGCAGCCCCTCTTCGAAAGCCGCCCCTGATGCTGAATGTCATTGTGATGTGAACAGTAAGCAAGTGCTCTGAACGTATTTCTTCTCAAAAACTAAGAAAAGCATTGCGTGAAGATTCTTTTCATCAATGGAGCAAATTGAAAAGTAAAGGTTTGGGAGTTGTTTTCTATTCTCACTGGAAGAAAGGTAATTCGTAGACCTCAACCAAAAAAAAAACTTTAGAGCAGTCAGTGGACGCAAGCCATTAAGATGAACTGTAATACAATACCTGTACGTACTCTCCCTGGTAGAACTCTTGACTCAACCCGTTGCAGAAGATGCGACGAGCAAGAAACGCTTCCTCACGTCTTGGGTTTCTGCCATCATGGAGAATTGCTCCGAATCAACAGACATAATACGGTTCGTTCTCTCATCGCAGCTTCAATCCGTCAGAATGCTTCCTATGAGGTTTATGAGGAGGTTGGTTGCGTCTCTCCTGATGGCTCTACTAGAAGTGCTGATATCATCATAATTGATCGGCAGAAGGATAAGGGTGTCATTCTTGATCCCACATTCCGTTTTGAGATGCATGAGCAACAGCCACAAGAGGTGTGTCTTGAAAAACAAGTCATCTATGAGCCTTGTTGTCAGCCTCTTGGAGCAAAATACCATATTACACATTGGACAGTTTTTGGGCTCATGTTCGGTGAGTCCACACCTGTGGAGTAATGGTTAGCGCGTCTAGCCGCAAAACCAGGTGGCCCGGGTTCGATTCCCGTTTGGGACAAGTTACCTGGTTGAGGTTTTTTCCGGGGTTTTCCCTCAACCCAATATTAGCAAATGCTGGGTAATTTTAGGTGTTGGACCTCGGACTCATTTCACCGACATTATCACCTTCATCTCATTCAGACGCTAAATAACGTAAGATGTTGATAAAGCGTAGTAAAATAATCTACTAAAATAAAAAAAAATGTTCGGTGCCCGTGGCACGATCCCAAGTGAAACTTTAAATCAACTTAAACAATATAAAATTTCTGATGCAACTATTGATGCCATAGGATCTCACGTGTTAAAATCGTCCTTAGCTATAATTAGTAATCATTTGTACCCAACAAAATTTTTATTGTAAATGATTTCCTACGTTTTTTTATCTTAATGTTTTTTTTTTCTTTCCAAGTGTCACAAAATTGTTTTGTTTACTTATTATTCTTTATGAATTGATTAGTAGGCCGATCTATCGAACCCTTATTTAGGGCGGCTTTTGTTTATACAAATTATCTATCTATTCTTAATTAGAACTAAAATTTACTGGTAGACATAAGCTATAAAAATATAGGTTTATTTTACGATTCTTTATGAACTGCGATGCTTATCTGGCGTCAATGACATGAAGGTGATAAAGCCAGCGAAATGACTTCAGCGCCGGAAGTTACCCAGCATTTGCTCTTAATGGGTTGAGGGAAAACCCCGAAAACAACCTCAACAAACGGGTAACTTTTCTCAACCAGGATTTGAACCCCGCCTGCTTGTTTCACAGTCAGACATGCTAACCATTACTCTACAGCGGTGGTCTAGAATTATATATACAGGGTGTCCGGGACAAAATTTACCAATAAGAAAGTTTAATAACTCACCAAATAATTGATGGATGAAAATGCTGTTTGCGGGAATTGACAAAGGGACTTCCAAAGTTTCGAATGACCACTAATAAACTTCTATGTGTGCATCTCTTGTAGCACGACAGATGTCCAGGTGATATTCAAGTTCTTGCCATGGAGTGACAGTTGCACAGGTAGCGGCAATTCTCCGACGCAGATCCTCCAAATCTGCCACTACAGTCTTGTACACAATGTCTTTTATGTATCCCCAAAAAAAGAAGTCCAGTGGGGTTAGGTCTGGGGATCTGGGAGGCCATGCTGTAGGTCCACACCAAACATTAATCTTAGGGCTGTCTCTTTCCAATTCCCTCACTACATGCGGATTTTCTGATCCCCAGATGCGACAATTATGCCTGTTGACGATCCCACAGACGTGGAAGGTGGACTCATCACTAAACACGACCTTCTGCAGATATCCATTTTCAATATCAATTTTCAACAGCATTCACTAGGGAAATCATATCGTGCAGGCAAGTCGTTTGGTTTCAACTTTTGAACCAATTGAATCTTGTATGCATGCAGACGTAACCTCTTGTGCAGAACATCGTGGATAGTTGACTTTGGAATTGCAAGTTCCCTGCTGGCACGGCGAACAGACTTACACGGGCTCCGTTGGAAAGCTTGCTGAATTCTGTCGACATGCGCTTCTGTCACTTTCTTCCCGCGTGGTGTTTTCTCTACAAGAGAACCGGTCTCAAGAAGCTTTCTATGCCAAGTTATTATTGTGTGCCTATCTGGTGGTTGCTTCTGAGGCCACTGTTGTCTAAATCTTCTCTCCACTATCTTCGGATACTTGAATTCGGCAAGCCAATAGCAGCATTGAACTTTTTGTTGCACTGTGAACGCCATTTTAATTACAGCTATGTCAACAACAATGACCAAATGTTGCCAACATCACACATAAAACTTAAAATGTCCCTCTTTCATTTGCCGCAAATTTCATTTTCCTATCTCCATTATTACGCGAGTTATTAAACTTTCTTATTGGTAAATTTTGTCCCGGACACAGTGTATTAGGAAGCTGAGAAATGTACGACAATTTTATGCTGAAGTACGACAATTTTCATATGTTGGTATGACGGTTCCAGTTCCTGTATCTGGCAACCCTGTTGCTCATGCACTTTTCAGACGGCGCCGTAATAAACGAAACCCGTTTACGCCAGTTATAAAATAACTTCTAACCTCACCTCTAATACAGCTTTCTGTTCAGGAGTGGCTCGTTGCATTGCTGTGGCTATTAACCAAGTGCATTTCCTTGTTTCAATGTCGGTGCCGATCTTGCCGGTGACAGCTGGATCTCCGAAGCAGTCCAAATAGTCATCCTTTGGAAAAGAAAGTAACAATATATATGAGTTTTCAAAATACGAGTAAGTCCATTCAATATTTTTTCTGTTATTTATGAATATGATTACATGTACGTAAACATATTAGGACAAAAAGTAATAAATAGACAGTGGATACGGGATGACTTATCGTTGAATGTAGGTGCACATTTACTATATGTTACAATTTTTTTTCATTCGCACCATTGGCTCAACAGGTTTTAAACGTAAACAGACGACGTCAACATGCTACTGTATCTCCGTACAGTCAGAAGGAAAAGAAAAATGAAGTACTGTAGCACATACCTCGTCATCACTGATGCAATTACCAGCGTTGCAGTAAACGACGATATATTCTCGTGAGTTGTCGAAGCTGAATCGTCTTCGCCTATCGCTTAAACAGGTTTTGTATCGAGAGAATTTCTGAAGAAAACCTCTAAAATGGGGATCACTCAATTTCTTTAGAGGAATATTTGCACTGAGCATCATGTTGCACCTGTCTTTGCAAAACATTTTGTTTAGACCCACACAACTAGATGATGATGATGATGATGATGATGATGATGATGATGATGATGGTTCCTCAGAATTCATTTCAACGCATTTTCTGTGTGAAGTACTGTTGCAAGGTTTCTCTATAGCCTGAGTTGTTCTGGTTTTAATTTTAATTTTACTTACATTACACACGATAGGCCTATTGTATTCATTAATACATAAAATGTCACTCCCATACTTCTTAATTGCATTTCGTATCTCAGAGCGATTTGATCGTTTTGCCTTCGACATTATGAATGGATCAGCACAACTTATTCAACGCGTACTAAATACTTGAGCAGGATAACACAACTGCACACATTGCGTTGCAATGTTACTATGAACAGATCGGGGTTCCTTCGTTTTGTACGCTGCTGTACTCGCCAGGTACACAAAAGACGGACGACGCGGCACGTGCCATATCCTCTGATACGAAACAACTTCACTTTTCCTTAAGTCATCCCGCATACACAGTCTGGTAATAAATGTAATCAATACAAATGCAAAATTCCGCTGCATTGTTTTTTTACTCTCTTTGTATATTAACGGTATATCGAGATAGAATATTTTTCCAACGAATACAATATTTAAACTTCAGAAAAATTAGGCTTCCTCAGAATTTGTATCCTTGCCTTCTGAAGATATTCGGTGGCATTATTCAAAGTGTTATCAATATTACTTACCGTCCGAGGAAAGTGACAGATTGTGTATTTTTAGTAGGTTATTTTTTACGACGCTTTATCAACATCTTAGGTTATTTAGCGTCTGAATGAGATGAAGGTGATAATGCCGGTGAAATGATTCCGAACACCGAAACTTACCCAGCATTTGCTCATATTGGGTTGAGGGAAAACCCCGGAAAAAACTTCAACCAGGTAACTTGCTCCGACCGGGAATCGAACCCGGGTCACCTTGTTTCGCGGTCAGATGCGCTGACCGTTACTCCACAGATTGTGATTATATGTAACTTTATACAGGATGTTTATGTAACTTCGTGCCAAAATTCTAGGACTAATAAAGAATGTTATAAGGAGTAATTTTAGATCAGGAATTAAAGTCCTGTAATACCTCATTTAGAATTTTATGAGCAATTTCTGAACCAGACGCTCCAGTAGTTTCTAGAGAACGTTCCACTTAATTTTTGTGAAAGCGTGTATGTAGAATTACAGCTCCCCGGCACATTTCACGTATAGAGTTCGTGAATATCTCAATCAGTATTTTCCTGAGAGATGGATTGGAGGAGGAGACCCTGTTTAATGACCAGCACGCTCCCCTGACTTAACTGCTGTAGATTTCTCCCTATGGCACTATGTTTAATGTCTTACTTACAAAACATCAATAAATATAGAAGAGAAACTTGTTCAAGTGATATAATCACAGATGTTAAAGCGTGTAAAATAAACTTAACAGAAAAAATTGTTGCAAGAATAAAATTTTAGTTACGTGCGACGTTATTCATACAATAACGCCAATGTTAGAATGCGACAGTCGTTAATGAGACAACTCTTGCATCCAAGTTGGAGGACACCACTTGAACACCTTCTGTAGAATTACATTATGTTGGGGATAACACTATAGATAAAGCACTATTCAATAAATCGCGTGTAATAAATTAATTAAATAATAAAAGCTATAGGCCTAAAGATTGAATTACATGTTTTATATGTTTATAACACTTTAACTTCGACAGAAATCGCTTAAATATTACAAGTGTTGTCTACTTCCAGGTAAACATATTTCCAACTAATATAAAACATCAGAACTTCTAAATTACGCGTAAATGTTACTGGACTTACCTCAAATTATTCCTTGTACGTTATAACATTCGTTATCTGTCCTAGAAATTTGGCCCAAAGTTGCGGATACACTCTGTATCCATTCGTAAAGCAATTTTATTAATATACGAAGGCTATCCGGAAAGCAACTTTCTGGTCAATAAAAACATTAATTAAGTTGCAGACATTTCTTCTACACAATTTGAAACTACAACATTGAATCCTTTTGAACGTAGCCTGCAGTCAAATTGTAGCGTTTCTAGAGTTTTAGGATACCCTCGCCATGGAATTCTGCCGCCTGTATCATTCCTGGAAGCTGAATGGTTCTTCTTAACTCCTTTAATGCCTGATTGATTTGTGGTAGGCCTATCTCGTTCCAATAAAGACATCAGTAGTACTTTTTTTCTTTCCGAAACATAGTGGTCATGATTTTCTTACGAGAGAATGTTTGACTGCTTTCTTTCTTTCTTTTTCGTGAGTAATTATGACTACATTTCATTGACTGGGTTTTTGTCTACGCAGTTTCCATAAGTTTACTGTGGATATCAGAGGTCTGCATCGGACGTTTTCGCTCGAGCGCCAAGTAGTTCATAGCATAATCCGATAGGTAGCGCACATGCATGATGGGTAAAATTGTCACGAGCGATAAATCCTCGAACGGTATAAGCCGAGCGTTAGACATTCGTTCTTGTTACAGTGATGAACTGTGTAGTAACATCATAGATGTTTATCATTTCAAAAATTTGCTGTGTTTAACTAACCTCTCCATAGTACAACTACAAAACTTGTTTTAAAATGTAATATAAATGTTGTAGGTAAAAGTTCCCCCCCCCCCTCACACAGGAGTGATTTTGTTTTTGCCACATCTGATAGATTTTATTGGATGTAAATGTAATTATTATAAACAGAGAACACAATCACGATAATGCAAGAACTGTATCAAGTTTTCTAATAATAATAATAATAATAATAATAATAATAATAATAATAATAATAATAATCTCTAATAATTAGTGTATCAATCTTTGCGTCTGTAACAGTTGTGCAGCATGATTATTCGTTTTATTATATTTTCTGTGATGTTATCTCCGTACTAATATTGTTATTAATCTACTGTCATATCAATAATATTTTGTAAAACGTTTCTACTTTGTCGCAGTAAATAGGCGGAACACTATGTATGGACCTATCATATTATATATGTGGTAAATCAAATATTGAATAATTATTAATTAGCAATAATAACTGTATATCGAAGTTTTTCATACTATTTTATTTATAACTGAGCGGCCGGGTAGCTCAGTTGGTAGAGCAGCTGGCTATGGACTGGAAGGTCCGGGGTTCGATCCCAGGTGGTGACAGGATTTTTTCTCGTTGCCAGACTTTCAGAACGGCCCCAAGGTTCACTTAGCCTTCTATAAAATTGAGTACCGGGTCTTTCCCCGGGGGTAAAAGGCGGTCAGAGCGTGGTGCCGACCACACCACCTCATTCTAGTGCCGAGGTCATGGAAAGCATGGGGCTCTACCTCCATGCCCCCCAAGTGCCTTCATGGCATGTTACGGGGATACCTTTTGTTTATTTTATTTATAACTTCATGTTCCTGTTTTGGCACGTTCCATTAAATGTTTGTCATAAACGCAGAAAATAAAGCCTTATTTTTACCGTGTGAGCAAAACATACGTGTATCTTATCTGTCGCCTTCCATACAAGATAAGACATGTCGGTGAGATGACCTTGTACTGTGCTTCTATTTATTACGAGCGTATCACGACCGATCGTATCTCACTGGAGGGTGCGACACTCGACCGAGTTCAAGCGAGCGATTTAACTCCAATGCAGCACTCTGGTGGACATAAACTGCTTTAAAGCATTTTTAGGAGAAATTTAACTACCGGCTGTACCTCACATCTGGCTGGACACATTTTGAACTGTCGCTATTAAGTAAGTAAGAGGCGAACGACCTTCACTTGACTGCAGCTGATTGCATACTAAGTCATACTACGTTTAAAAAAAAAATGGCTCGTTACCGACAAAACTTAGCGCGCCGTATGTGAAGGCAAGTTATTTTCCGGATAGTGTTATAGTAATGAAATTATTACTTACATAAGCTTGCACAAATTGACCGATCTCCATCAAAATGTTGTTACCATGTCGAAGTAATTCTTCATTGTTCAAACCAGCCTGGAGAAAAATATATACAATTGAACAGGGACATCATTTTATTTTTACTAACATATTTAATATTAACCTGGCTATGCCTTTAGAGAACCGGAAACATCGTTCGCTATCCCCTTCCACGACTGGAGTTCGATGATTGGCGTAAAACACAAAGAAAACACTTTACTAAGTATAGGAGGGAAGAAACGTACTTCATCCATTTACGTAAACTAGGAAATATCGCGATTTTGAGTTCGATAATTTTCATTAGGTTTTTGTTTAATCAAAATACAGTACTGTATTAAGAATAAATGTTTTTACTCACAAACTGAGTTATCCATGCGAATGTATTCATTATGCAGTGTATATTATACTGTCTACAGCACATTAGCGTACAATATAGAGAATGAAGTTAAATTTAAAAATAATCGTAATATGGATATTTAAACACATTTTTGAAAATGGTGGCCGTTCATTTCGATACAGGCTTCAGTTCGTTTGTGCATATTATCGCACTATAGACTGTTGTACCTATTTCCAATTACCAGTTTCATCCTTCGTACTAGTAACTCATGTTGAAATAATTCTGTACCCACTCTATAAAAGAGTACCTTACGTACTGTAAATTCAATCTTCACTTCTGCCCGACCCGCACAGATAAAATTACTCAGACATGCTATTTACTGTCCGTCCAAGTGGTTATGCCGCAGGATCGTAGAAAGGGGGGAAATCACGTGACGGTTAATTACTTAACGAGACCCTTTCAAGTTATTTTAAACAGTTGTATAATATTACGTAAACGTCCAATTCCTAACAGAAATTAATGTTTTCAGAAATAGCTAAAACAGCCCAGCTTTTACAGAGGGGCGAGCAGAAGCAGGTGGGGGGGGGGGAAATCGGGGTGCGACGTAGGCAAACGGACAGTACCTGAGCGAAAATATGATTCAATATTGAAAGCTCTTTCGTCACTGGAAAACGCGAACATATTTCTGGAACGTACTATACTCACTAACTCAGTGCTGTTTACTATTCTGTGTGGAGGACAGTTGGAACTTCGTTAGTAGAAGGGGTGGGAGTGAAGTACGTTCAAAAACTCAGGTACAATAAAAATTGAAGTAAAAATAAAATGATGTCCCTGTACCATTGCTGCAGTTGGAGACACTTTTTTAGCTACTGTATGAAACTATACTTCGTATTTCTAACTACATTTATACTTGTTCGCATATCGCTGCTGTATTTCCAAAACCTCGTAACTCCAGAAAACAACATGTTTCACTGGAGAGCAAGTAGGAGCTTCCACAAAATATAACTAATAAAACCTCGAAATGATTTCTTTTCAGATTTTGTGTTAGTAGTATAAAGCACCAAAAACTCGTATACGTATATACCCAAACATTAATTATACGATGTTTTGTATTAACAGGTATGCCATCATTGCAATGTACTAAGTGTTTGTTTTGTATTTTGTCATTTGCGGAAAATGTGTTGTTTCTTCTTTTATAAGCGTTCTTAAACCATTGAGGATCGATATTTGGTACCGTTATACCCGAATAAGAAACTAAGCTGTGTTGGAAAGAGTGGATGAAGAAAGAATGATGCTGAAACTGATCAGAAAGAGGAAAAGAAATTGGCTGAGTCACTGGTTGAGAAGATACTGCCTTCTGAAGGATGCACTGGAAGGACTGGTGAACGGGAGAAGAGTTCGCTTGCAGAAGAAGATGTCAGACGATAGACTATATTATATATTATATGGATCATATGAGGAGACAAAGATGAAGACAGAAAATAGAAAAGACTGCTGTGTTTGCAGTGAAAGACCTGCCCTTGAGCAGAACACTATGGATGAATACCCGAAACCTCTATTTCAGCGGACACTGGATTTACGAGGTTTTGGAATCACAGCGACGATCTGTAATTACTTTATCCAGCTCTGGAAATTAATTTGTAATCTGCTTACACCAAAGAAACTCAGTCTTTAAAAACTCAGACAGTCCCAAAAAGAGTAGAATGGTTAGAGACCTAACAGACCACTGATGATTAATACTTGATGATGACGACGACGACGATGATGATGATGATGATGATGATGATTACTATCTCAACCCTTCACTCTTAATACGACATTTTAACTCTACTTTATGAAAGAGAGAAATTAAAAAAAAAAAAAAACATAGTGATTACAGGTATTTGACTTACGAAAGCTGGGTAGTGATTTAGAGTAAAAACTCCAATGTTTATTTTGATTTCCAAAAGAAAATTTAAAAAGAATTGCTCTTTAAAAATATATATTACGGGTATATCTCTGTAAGTAAGATATTTAAATGGTCTCGTTAAAAATGGCGTTGCATGTAATTCATACCGCCCTATTTTCTTTAAATGCTGTTTTCCGTTAATTAAGATTTTTCAAACTTAAGTGCATATTTCTTTAAAACTAATGAACCTATTTACATTTTTAGTGTTTTGGACCTATACGTAAGGCTTTTAGGGAACCCTGAGGTTCAATGCCACCCTCACATAAACCCGCCATCAATCCCTATGCTGAGCACGATTAATCCAGTCTCTACAATCATATTCCACCTCACTGCAATCCATTTTAATATTATCCTTCCATCTACATCTCCGCCTCCCCAAAGGCTTTCTCCCTCCGGTCTCCCAACTAACACTCTATATGCATTTCTGGATTCGCCCATACGTGCTACATGCTTGGGGGTTGGGCGAAGGGCTAATAACTCATCACCGTAAGAAAACAGGTTGTTACGAAACCACACAATAAGTAGACCTATAGGTTTATGAATATCACAAACATTACATAAGAAAAAAATATATATATATGCATTGAATTAATGACAGAAAATTCTTAATCAAAGTATATTTTTTTCTGTTTCACGAAGGATGAAATATTTGTCTAAGGGCCGATTTCACCAAGCTTATTTAACTTTAATTGTTACTTAGTCTTTCTAATTAACACTTAAATAGACAATGCATTTCACCAACACAAATTGGACTTTAACCCAGATAAGCCTGAAACGTTTCTTACTATGAATTTCATCATATCCTTATAAAACGTACTTAAAATATTCGTTTATATAGTTTTTTAACAACCCCTGTGCAATCGTGGCATTGGTTTTTTAAATAAGTGGTGTCCTACATATAGGTCGGTAGGATATAGGGAGAACATTTGGGCAATATGCATTAGTTGTCCGAAATGTAGGAGTGAATGCAGATAAAACGAGTTGTGATGTCAATGTCAATCAAAACTACAATAATATAGTGCAACAATGTAATTTTAGACTGAATACTTTAACTCATTCTTGTGATAATATATTATAAACTGTAAACACAAATTGTTTTCTCTTATATATTCTTGAAGTGAGCAAAGTAGTAATATGAACATTCAGTGTTCATTACTGTGAATTGCAACAAAATAAATCCACATATATAATTCAGCGGTAAATTGTGCAATATTGTAACTTGAAAATGAAAATTAACTAACCACAGTGATGACATAAATAAACTGTCACATACATGCGAAGTTCTGAATATTTACTACACATTAGTGTGATATACAAGAAAACACTTGACATGTAAGCCAATGCCACACTTCCTTCCTACGGGAAGTCTTCTGATGACACACTCTACACCTGGTTTGACAGTTGTTAGATCACCAAATGTTCGAGCCTGTCGTATCTCGAATCTGCATCTTCCATTCGCGATGCCTTGCTTGTGCCTCTTTTTGTTGAGCGCTTATTTGTCGTCTGAATGACAGATGATCCAGCTTTCCGTCATTATTTTTGTGAAGAAGCCATGCATTTTGCTCAGCCATGTCAATACACTGCATGATTATGGGGAAGTACCATTTTTTACCACGAATGACAGTTCTATACAATGATATATTCTGATTTGCACAATCAACTCCACCCATGTGTTTGTTGTAGGCAGATAGATTTTTGGGCTGAGAAATTTGAATTTTCTTTTTCTCAAGTCTTGAACTTCTAGAGACACTTTGCAGTGGGTTCACAGGCACGGCATTTTATGCTACAGTAATGACACTGTTATCGTTCCACTTGCAAAGGACAACTTTTCCTTCAGCTGTTTGGAACTCATAAGATCCTCTCTATCTTTTCTTCATCTCACGATTAGTCACCAAGGGGCAGTTTGACTTCCTGTTGTCTCGAGTTGTAGCAGTAGCTCTGATTTTTCGCTTTCCTAGCTCCACAAATAGAGGAATACTAGTGAAAAAGTTATCGAAGAAAAAGTGATAGGCTGCATCAGGGTGATGGGTTTATTCTTGCTAAATTGTTTGCAACCATGGTGCTCTTGAAAATCTGCTTTTTTTATTCACTATGTAACATACATATTGCTGGATTACAGAATTTTAAATATTAAAAAGACAAAATTATTTTAACACAAATGTACGCGGATCATCCTACCGTCCTACATATAGGCCGCTTCAGTTTAGCCTATTATAAACGCGAAGTAATCACAGTAAATTGCAGTCTTACTTAATAATACGTTGTATTCATGTCTTATAAGTGTACAAATAAAATTACAAAGTTCTAGTTCCACTTAAAAGTAAATAAAATAAATTACACTTACGAAGTGTTTGTCATGGTAAGACACAGACAACTTTCAAACACAAGTACACTGGGATATGAACACTTGCAACATCGGCTGTCTCATCAACAACTAAATAGATGTCTGTAACATTAGCAACAGGACTGCCAAATTGTAGGAAGTCAAAGAGATAGATTTAAATTGAGAAAATATATGCCGTCCTACATATAGGTCAGTAGGTTTATCTGGGTTAAGCTGTCATTAAACTACATTTAAGTTAATTGGTCAATATTTGATCATTTAAATAATTAATCCTGCATTAACGATAATAATTTTCATCATGGCCAGAACAAAGATGGATTTTATATTTGAAAATGATGGTATCTCACCAATACGGGCGAAAATAATTTCCGAAAGAGAAGATTATTTTAATACAATGGACGAAAAAGATCTGCAAATGCGGTTTAGAGTAAGCACGACATAAGCATTGTAGGCTGTATTTTGAATAGGTGAAGGTGATTTAGAATTTCTAACTGATAGTTAAGTACGTACTTCATAATATTATTTAAATGACATATTTATTGAAGAAAGGTTTAATCAGTCTTCGGTTGCCTAAAATACGGCAATTAAAGTAATAATATGAATAACATGTTTATCATGTAGGCTTAATATTACATTTGAAGGCATTGGAATAGTGCCAATCCATGAAGTCCTTCCATTTTGTTTATTGCATGATATTTCCTTGCATCTACTTTCATAGCTATTATCAATACTGCTGAAGACATTGGGATGAGGTTTTCCTACATTGAAATCTCTTTCTACTTATTTCCAACCTTTCTTCTTTTCTTCTAAAGTCTGCCCATCCGTCTTTTTTTTCGATGATTTTAATATGTTTTGAGGTTATCTCTGTTTATGACGTCATTTTGTCATAATATAACAAATATATTCCCTATAAAGATCACTGCTTACATTAACAAGGCACATGGCCTTCGGAATTACGATTTTACTACGATTCCGAAGACCGTGATGACTTAACTGAGAATTAAATTAATTAACTCTATTTTAAATGTGTATTAGTTTGGTAAAATGCAAAGGAATTAAATACGATTTAACTTCCTATTTAAGTTAAAATACAATTAGTTAATTGTGGATTAGCAACATGTTGGTGAAATCGACCCTAAATATTGGTTTAGAATTTACAATATAGATTACTTGATAACTTAAATATATATTAAGATCGTGTAGAAGTCACTACCCAGTACCCTTAAGACAAAATTATTTAATAAATGCATGTATACCACTATTTTTAACAGCTAGGTTACCCTAAATACCGTATATTATTTTTATAATAAAACTTTATGAAGTTATTGTTAATAACACATACCATATACATAGCGAGTGCAAATGGGAAGCAGCACGTAAAATAGCATGTCTTATATTTCACTATAACACGGTAACGCTCCATTGTATATGTGCATAAATCTGGAACTTTTCCGGAGTATTTCGCTGCGACATTGACATCCAACGCTTGACCAAGAACAGTTTTCAATGTAATCTGAAAATTTAAAATCATACATGGTCAAGTGGAATAAATATCATTACAAGTAAATGCTTGCCAAAACTCAAACAAGTATCGTCATTATAATACAATTCCTCGAAAAGGCAATAATAAATAATCTTTAATGTTGTCATATTCTTAATTTTGAATCATATTTCCTAGAAAATATGCAAAATTTGGATTTTAAATGTTTAAATAGTAAAATGTTTTGATTTTTCGAGTGGTAGACGGAATATCAACCAATTTTCCTTCAGTGTGTACATTTCATAATCTATACTAATAATAAATCTGTAGCCGAAATTTTTCTGGTAATTTTCGATTTTTCAAAAATAATTGGTCCTAACATATATAATTAACCACCCTGAAACCGAAAATCGCTTTTTTGAAATTTTTGTTTGTATGTCTGTCTGTTTGTATGCTTGTATGTTTATTACCTTTTCACGCGATAATGGATGAACGGATTTCGATGAAAATTGGAATATAAATTAAGTTCGTTGTAACTTAGATTTTAGGCTATATGGCATTCAAAATACATTACTTAAAAGGGGGGTCATAAGGGGGCCTGAATTAAATAAATCGAAATATCTCGTTTATTATTGATTTTTTGAAAAATGTTACATAACAAAAGTTTCTTTAAAATAATTTGCGATAAGTTTCATTCCTTGAACAATTTTGATAGGACTGATATTTCATGAGATAAATGAGTTTTAAAATTAAAATAACTGCCATCTAAGGCCGTATAATGAAATAAAAAACAAATGACTTTTCTATAAGGGGCCTTGGACAGCAACAATCGAAAGCTATGAAAGATAGCCTACAGAGAATGTTTCTGTGTTTGTATGAAGTAATATCGGAAGCTAAATTAACCGATTTGTATAATTAATTATTATTTCACCATTGGAAAATGTAGTTTCTCTAGATGGACATAATGCTATAATGTTATTACAGTAACTTCTGATATAATATAATATAATATAATATAATGTAATATTATATAATATAAATTTAAGTTATTTGAAGGGTTCAGCACCGTAATGGGCCAAGCGCCATTTACTGAATACGTAGAAAACAAGGGTTAAAATTAAGTTATTACCATAATTCAATGGAAACCTATAACAAGTAAAATAAAATATACACATTAAATCTAAATGATGTCGATCTTCATTAAACTATGGTTGCATGTAATAAAAATTAAGAAACATGTTAAAGGAATTGTCATTGCACCAAATTAGTGTCTCTGGACCAAAATGATCGCATTTTAATTATTTGGATGCAATTTAAATTAAGTAACATATTAAACAATTTATCCTTCTATCAAACACGAATGTTCCCTGGATAAAATGTCGTATTTTAATTATGTAATAACTTTATATTTATTTCTAACGGGTGCAGCGGAGCGCACGGGTACGGCTAGTTTTGTATATATATATATATTTTTTTTTTTACATAATCAGTAGGGCTATGAAAAGGGAGCAGTTAAAGCTAGTGATGGTACAGAGTATAGCTTCGGCGGGTGGAATGGAGTGAATTTCCCCTACAACTTGACGTAAGCAGTACATGCTGTACGCTGCGTACGTCAAGTTGTAGGGGAAATTCACCCCATTTCACCCGCCGCAGCTATACTCGGTACCATCACTAGCTTTAACTGCTCCCTTTTCATAGCCCTAATAATCAGTAGTCATCATTCATTACGAACTGGAATTATAAACATTAAATATTCATAATTTTCTTTATCCACGTTTTCTATATAACATCTAATATAACAGAGTAAAACTTACGTCGTGGAACGATTTAAGCGTATCCAAATAATAAGGTTTATCACTGAAGTATTTTTCCAGTATTTTGTACACTGCACATTCTACAATTTCTGCATCATTTGCAGCAACCATTCCAATATCATTAACACGGTGCCAACACGGTCGATTTTTTCTCACTGTAGAGTCATCCATCATATCGTCTACTATTTGAAAACTTGATTGAAGCTGTAATTAAATGAGTGCTATTAGTTAACAAAAATTGAAAGTACATAATGTATATTTAATTAGCCGCATTAGCTCAAAATGTAGATATTCTGAACATCCTTTATTCAGGCACTTTATTTGTATTGTTTTAAGAAAATTTTTTCTTTATTGGTTCATGCTTTTTATTTTGTGCGAGATCGTGCGTATTTGCTTGTTTTCCGCACAGAACCAATACGCGGTAAGTGTGAAATACCACATTCGGTATTCCCAACCTAACATACATAACAATTTCCCTCTTCTTACCGCTTAAGCGCGACATTCATTTTACTGCTTTAGGCTTTTAACATATTATTTTTAGAGACGTTTAACATAGTAATAATTATAAATTGGAAACTTACCACTGCAATTTCACCTAAATTGCAATGTTAATTATTGTTTTTAAATATTTCAAAAATTAAGTAAAGTCTACTACTCCACGAAACTTATTGCATTCCTGATACAAGTAACATTAAGGAAGCCGTGAAAAAATCAACAAGATTCCAGATGCCGATGTTATTACTGCAATATGTTATATAAATAATATTGTTAAAATATTAAAACGAAAAATACATCATTACATAACCTTACCGTTTATTTTAAGTTCGAAAAGAAAGACAGACGTATATCACGGCCTGCTGGAGTATACTAAACACAGAAAACATTTTATAGCAACAATGTTGAAAGAAAGATATTTTGGTTTTCCGAAGTTGCCGTCATTAAACAGAAGCCAACATGGAGATTTCATTGCAACTAATTAGAAATTCGTCTTTCAGGTATGTAATGAACGATCTTCGCACAAAATAATGTACGATACACGAGCGGTATGTTTGTTTTCATGTTCTCGGAAATTAAAAAAGCTCAACTACGTTTCGCTTTTTCAATCTTTTCCTCGAACATGAAAACGTCAACATACCGCTCTTGTAACGTATATTACTATTGTAATGTAGGGAAGAAACCTATTTGGCAGTAGGCTAATAAGCATTATAGAGACCAGTGGTCATGCTCTTCCATCTCCATACATATACCAGTTTCTCCTGTTCGTACCTTGCACTTACCGCACTTACATACAGTACGTCCGCTTCATATTCTTGTGAAGGGCCATTGCCAAGTAAGCAAGCTATCTTTCGGCCAAAAAGATCGCTACTTTCCAAATGATACTGTCACTGAAGAATCTCTTCCTGCTAGTGAAAAGTACATGCTGTACACGAATATGATAAATATTTACCTACCATTTCTACACATAGAGCCATTACTATGGAGAGCCGAATTTTCTCTGGTGTTTGCTCTTGTTCTGGTAATAGACTTTTGTATGCTTTCACCAGCGCTTTTCCTCGTGCCATTTTTCCTCCAGGGACATTTAATTTGACTGTCTGAAAAAGGTTTAATTAATAATAATAATAATAATAATAATAATAATAATAATAATAATAATAATATGACATTTTAACGGATAAATATATCTTAGCACAATGCATATTACATTTTAAAAGTACTTTCAAAATACCGATACTACTTTTCAAAAAAGAATAATAATCTTCAAAACATAATATGGCATAATCATAAAGGTCTGAAATATAACTTTAGTAAAAAAAGAAAAGAAATTATGACATTCCTGATTTGCTCTGATCCAATATTATATTGTGACAGCTGCGTCGGGATTCGAACGCGTGTCCGACAGGGCGCGCGGCAGATGAAACGTTGGTCGCTTAGGTGTGGCGGATGTAAGGGGAGCGTCTGCATTCTGAGAGGGCAGAGGGGCGGTGTACTACGGCGCGAGGCAAGGGGGGACGCAAAGCTGGTAGTGCTTCGCTGTGCGGGGTGAAGGGGGGACGGACCCTCCCGAACAGAATCGTCCAGAAGTCTGTCGAAGTATAAATCTCGAGAAATCGTACTTTCTCGCAACTATGGTGTGGTTGTAAGTTACGACACGGAAGTGAACTTGAGTCAGTCATTAAGTCAGTGTTATTACAGTCAGTGGACAGCAAGCCTGCCAGTCTTGTGTACCGGAGTTCGACTTGAGTGTGTGTCCGCAACTGTGTGAGCATCCGAAGACCTGAGTTAGAGTGCAGTGGACCGCAGTTGGAGGGACCTGAGTTCGAAGTTCAGTGGACTGTCTCTAAGGTCTGGGGTTCGAGATAATGTGAACTCGAGTGACTGAGCTAGAAGAACTGTGAACTGAGAGTTCTGATTTGTAAATAGTGCTTTGTGAACATTAGTTAAAATTAACAGTTCATTGTTATTCTCAATAATCCAAATAAATTGTCATTGTCGTCTGTGGAGTGCAATAACGAATACTGTGTTGCTGTGTGGAGTGCAAATCCCATTGTTGACGGGAATAGAATTAAATTGTAGAAAGGGAAGAGTTATTGTTGTGAGAATAAAACTACATTGTTGTTTAGTATAACATTTACACTATCATTCAGTTCCTTCATTCTTTTTATTCTAATGATCTACTAATAATCTAGGGCCTATTCCATGCACTCCTAACTTCAGGTTCTAATGCCGGAGTGATGAGTTTCTGATCATTCCTAACTTCAGTTCTGATACCGGAGTAGTGAGTTACTGGTCACTTTATTATCTTTGGAAACGAGGAGGCGGACACTGCAGCCAGAGTTTCTACTCTTATGTCGCTTTGGTATATTTCCGAGAGGAGTCAAGATGTAATTATCTATCTATAAAATACATAGTATACGTGGCAGTGGGAAAAGGATTGGCGTACACAAGAATGAAACATGAGTAGTAGCGTTTTGAATCGGGTCATATTCCTAACAAACAATGTAATTAGTTCCGGAACATTTTCTGTGTTCAAAACGTCCTTTAAGTGTATTTTTATTATATGTGGCAAAAGAAGTATTTCTGCCTGTTGTAAAAAAATACACATTATAAATTAATTTAATAGGAATGATAAAGAATACGATTTTGAAATTTCACTTTTTGTTGTCCTTACCAATTATTGTAAAAGAAATAAAATGTATGTCTATGAAAATCTACAATTTGGTTTATTTTAATGTGAAAGTACCGATATAATAAATTATTGTCGCATTATCCTTTGACTTATAGTTTCAGTAGGATTTCAAAATACATTGGTAAACCAACTATTAAATGTATGAGAGACAACATTCTTCATCTATGAAACTTACCTTTCCTAACCAGTCGGCAGCTTCAAAACTGTCTTGATAATCCGGTATTGTTGCAAGATCTCTTACAATGTCTTCAAAAACAGCCATGAACTCTTTCCCTTCACACTCTTTACGCTCTATTGACGCTAGTTTATCGTGAAGATTGTGCAGAGTTGGTAATGTACTGAAATATATAAGCAATATTATTCTGATTAATTTAATTTTATTGATTTCAGTGATTGCAGAGGTGAATGAATTGGCGGATAATTCTGCACTACGGCCAATAACTCCTAAAGTATTGGCAATAAGTTGTTACAGTTAAATACGTAAAATGTCTATCTAATTACTTTCCAAAATTGTATCACTATTGTATTACAATCCTATAATAATAATATATTTTTCAAATATTTTTACAGTACACCAATTTATTTCCCTGGTTGTTTTTCCAAGCCATCTTTCTAACAATATATTCACAAATTTATTTCCCCCAGAATTCATTTTCCCACCACATAATGATGTTTCGGGCACATTTGTTTTCCTCTGGTTGGGTTGTGTACAGCTGTAAAAAAAAAAGTGATTGCACTCGTGAACAGCGAATATATTCTAAATCCTCTTCAGATCACGATGATGTTACACGAAGCATGCGCTTGTAGATACGCACTTGAAGGAGTTTTGGAACTATGGTGTTTAAGCAGGAGTCATTCGATTTCTGTGTCTCGTAGAGCAGCGGTAGAGTGCTCGCTTAATGATTCGAAGGTTGTGAGTTCGAGCTTTGTTCACGTTATCATTTTATTTTGTTATCATTCGTTAGCGATATAAATAATACTCAAGTTATCATTTGTATTCTGTTATCGTTCTTTAGCAATATAAATATTATTAAGGTTTTCATTTATATTGTGTTGTCGTTCTTTAGCGATATAAGTAATAATCAAGTTATCATTTATATTCTGTTATAGTTCTTTAACGATATAAATAATATTCAAGTTTTCATTTATATTCTTTATCTTTAGCAATATAAATAATATTCAAGTTATCATTTATACTCTGTTATCGTTCTTCAGCGATATAAATAATACTCATATTATCATTTGTATTCTGGTATCGTTCTTTAGCGATATAAATAATATTAAAGTTATCATTAATATTCTGTTATCGTTCTTTAGCGATTAGTAATACTCATATTAGAATTTGTATTCTGTTATCGGTCTTCAGCGATATAAATAATATTCAAGTTTTCATTTATATTCTTTATGCTCGACCATGCCGAAATGTAGTACTTATATACCTGGTAGCAGACCTTTAATGCATATCATTAAAGTACACCTACTCATTAAAGGTCAGGTCTTTCAGCCAATGACGACTCAGGTTACAACTGTTCAGCCAATGACAGGTCAGCTTTCTACCGTTATAAAACCTCAAGTATCGATTATTCTCGGATATGCAATCGAAAGAGAATTAGCGAAAAGTCACGGAGGCTGGAAAGCCAATACTGTCGCAGAAGGTTATGTTCTGTTACTATAATAATTAGCGTTAATTGTAAATAATATTCAAATAAATTCAATTTGTCATCTTGTTTTTCAATGTCTAATTTAATGTCAATGTTATCACTGTAGGTTCTTATGGCCTAGCAAGGTCAATGTGAACATCTTTTCCTCGGAAAAAATCAATACTTTCGCGTCTGCGCACATCTCACAACATACGGGACATTGGTCAAGGTCAGATACAAAGAAAATTAATAATATCATGTTAGAAATATGGTCGAGCATAAAAAGTCGTATGAAACTCGCCTATAATGGTAATTAAGAAGCTCGTATGAAAATTATGAAACTCGCTTGCACTCGTTTCATAAATATCCATACTAGCTTCTTAATTACCTTCATTATAGGCTCGTTGCATAATGTACTATTATCGTTATTTAGCAATATACATAATATTCAAGTTTTCATTTATATTCTGTTATCGTTTTTTAGCTATATAAATAATATTCAATTTATCATTTATATTCTGTTATCGTTTTTCAGAGATAAAAGTAATATAAATTTAATGTTAGGTTTGGAGCAATACAGCTGCAAAATACTAGTGCTAGTATTTTCTTATTATATTATACTATCCTGTAACGCAATAAAATGAAAAGAAGTGATGAGAATTTCAACCTGAGACGTTGACATCTAAATCCCGACGTTCTTCCGTCGAGCTACGGTATTTACTGTGTACTGATGTAATGCAAAGCATTTCCAGAAACACTACAACTTAACATTAATTTGGATTATGTTCTGGATATTTAATAATGATATAAAAAGGTTACGTTTATGGCAATAATATTTGTAGTTGCTGCTACTACAACAGTAGTATTTGTAACTATAATCAAAGCAATTATTAAGGACGTATTCTGTGGATACAGTTCAATGCAGGTCTTCCGAAATCAAATTATGGCTCTGAGGTCGACATTATGAACTATATTTTTTCTAACTCTTTGGAATTTATGTCTGCAAATGATATTAATAAGACTGTAACATGTATTCATAATATTATTTTATAATTAAAGAATGTATATTTTATAATGGTGAATTCTTCGCCATTATTTTAAGATTTTGGTAGTGGCTAAGATTCTTCGAGGAAACCATGACAACATTTCTGCCTGCGACTTTGATTGACATGGCTCCACAAATAGGAGCAGGAACGAAAGAAAGTGTAATACGGGCTGTGATTCACCTTGGTTTTTCAGCATCCGAGACAGATAGACGTTTCCACTTTTCAGAAATGACAGCTCGGAGATGGGTGCAAAATTAACAACCTTCGGCAATGTTTGGCCGAAAAGCTGGGAGTGGTAGAAGGAATGTTTCAACACCACAACAGGACGCCAGATTAGTGGCAGATTTAGAAAGGAATCACTTTCATACTGCTGCTACTTTGAAGGCAATTGTTAATTTCCCTGGCCACGACCAGACCGTGAGAAATCGTTTAATGGCCGCCAATTTGAGATGTCCACGTGCCATGCGTAGGGAAGTCGATAAGGAGGAACATATGGAAGAGCGTTTAGTCTTCACAGAAATGATGATCAAGATTGAAAAATTGTAATCTTTTCTGATGAAGTCACCTTTTCTACTACAAAGAAAGAACGCACTCTTCTATATCGTCCTCCTGGCACCCGATTCGACCACAGATATGCTGCCATTCGTGTCCGCAGTGGTAGAGTGTCTGTGTTGTGTTGGGGGTGGATTTCTCGTCGTGAAGTGGACACAATCCATCGCATTCGTGGGAAACTGAACCAGAAGAAATACTAACGGTTGCTGGAACGCTATATGGTTCTTTATACTAGGTAGTTATATCCTGCTGCAATTCATCAATTTCAGCAGGATAATCATCCAGTCCACAAATCTCAATTGATTCGAGACTGGTTTGCTAGGAGACAGAATATCGAACTGGTAGACTTGTCTCGTCGCTCTCCGGACTTGAACCCTTTGGAAAATATGTGGGCACTACAAGACATCCTGATGATTTGTGAAAGCTCGTCCAGAATGCCTGGGATACAAGGGGAATAGGAAGAGAACAAGGGGAATACGAAGAGAACAAGGGGAATACGAAGAGAACAAGGGGAATACGAAGAGAACAAGGGGAATACGAAGAGAACAAGGGGAATACGAAGAGAACAAGTGGAATAGGAAGAGAACAAGGGGAACACGAAGAGAACAAGGGGAATAGGAAGAGAACAAGGGGAATAGGAAGAGAACAAGGGGAATTAGGAAGAGAACAAGGGGAATACGAAGAGAACAAGGGGAATAGGAAGAGAACAAGGGGAATAGGAAGAGAACAAGTGGAATACGAAGAGAACAAGGGGAATAGGAAGAGAACAAGGGGAATAGGAAGAGAACAAGGGGAATAGGAAGAGAACAAGGGGAATAGGAAGAGAACAAGGGAATAGGAAGAGAACAAGGGAATAGGAAGAGAACAAGGGAATAGGAAGAGAACAAGGGGAATACGAAGAGAACAAGGGGAATAGGAAGAGAACAAGGGGCATAGGAAGAGAACAAGGGGAATACGAAGAGAACAAGGGGAATACGAAGAGAACAAGGGGAACACGAAGAGAACAAGGGGAACACGAAGAGAACAAGGGGAATACGAAGAGAACAAGGGGAATACGAAGAGAACAAAGGGAATAGGAAGAGAACAAGGGGAACACGAAGAGAACAAGGGGAACACGAAGAGAACAAGGGGAATAGGAAGAGAACAAGGGGAATAGGAAGAGAACAAGGGGAATACGAAGAGAACTAGGGGAATAGGAAGAGAACAAGGGGAACACGAAGAGAACAAGGGGAATAGGAAGATAACAAGGGGAATAGGAAGATAACAAGGGGAATACGAAGAGAACAAGGGGAATAGGAAGAGAACAAGGGGAATACGAAGAGAACAAGGGGAATAGGAAGAGAACAAGGGAATACGAAGAGAATGAGGGAATACGAAGTGAATAAGGGGAATGCGAAGAGAACAAGGGGAATACGAAGAGAACAAGGGGAATAGGAAGAGAACAAGGGGAATAGGAAGAGAACAAGGGGAATAGGAAGAGAACAAGGGGAATACGAAGAGAACAAGGGGAATAGGAAGAGAACAAGGGGAATACGAAGAGAACAAGGGGAATATGAACAGAACAAGGGGAATACGAAGAGAACAAGCAGAATACGAAAAGAATGAGGGAATACGAAGTGAATAAGGGGAATGCGAAGAGAACAAGGGGAATACGAAGAGAACAAGGGGAATACGAAGAGAACAAGGGGAATAGGAAGATAACAAGGGGAATACGAAGAGAACAAGGGGAATATGAACAGAACAATGGGAATACGAAGAGAACAAGCAGAATACGAAAAGAATGAGGGAATACGAAGTGAATAAGGGGAATGCGAAGAGAACAAATGGAATACGAAGAGAACAAGGGGAATACGAAGAGGACAAGGGGAATACGAAAAGAACAGTCGCTATTTGAAAAGACTAGTCGATTTCATGCCCACTCGACTGCAAAATGTGATCGAGATTGGAGGAAGATGGATTAAATATTGAATCGTGGCTTTTTATTTTGTTTTTTGTGTTTTTTTTTCTGTTTTAACTTTTAATTGTTTGAATTTTCTGAGGCAGACGCCAGTAAGTTTGTTTCGTTTTTGCCACGAAAGAGATTTTTGATGAGAATAAAATCCTTCTTTATTTCTATTTGCAGCCATAATGTCGTAATAAATAACGACAAAGTCATGGCATAATACATTCGTGAACCTGATGTTAAATACTAAAACAGTCACAAAAGAGACAGGGGCAATAAAAAACTAGAAAAAAACCTAAAAAGCACTAATATGAATACCAGCCCGGAAATTACCACTAGGCTAGAATAGTAGCATGCAGAACACTTCAATATTATAACTGTAGAAATCAGGCCACGTGGTCCAACAACATATAACATCGCCTGTCTGTGAATTGTAGTGAAGATACCCAAAGGGAATTTAGATTCTAGAGAGCTGTCACTTTTTTTTAAGCTGTACGTTAGTAACGTAATAACTTGTAGTAGATTTACCTCAAGAGCGGACTTGCTCGAACAGCTGTTCCAGTATGGAGTTGTGCTGCACATGCACACGACAGTTCTGGCAGCACTCTACACAAAAATAGCAAGCTTATGCATCATAATATGAACAAAATAGTAGAGAGATTCAACCAGGAAATAAATTCCTTTTTGGTCCTATGTCCATATAAAAATTGCCATACTCTAGAATAGGAAATGTTTTCCAAAAGTTTTGATACGAGTAATTATATGTTTTGTTACACCCTGTATAGTCTATTTTTTGATAGTTTTTGTTTTAATATCTTGCACAGAAAATTTTATTGCGAACTCTTATGCACCAGTTGAAATTTTATTTTTCACATAAGCATCGACTATACAGTGTGTTTCAGGACACCTGAGACAAATTCTGGTGATCGATAGATCTCACAATGAGGATAATGTTTCGTGAAACAACTCATGTTCTGCGATATCTCGTTTAGGACCTACGCGACATGGAAAAAAAGATATGTTTTAGTCACATTTACAATTAATTTATTATGATATGTATTATTCATTTATTTCTTCAAATATCCTTGCGGATAGATTACAAGTGGTCTGTTATTTTGCTGCCCAGTTTCAACGGAGCGCCCTTCGGAACACATTTCTGCTGTTCGTGGAGGATGTATCCTTTATGATGTACGAGGACAGGGATTCCAACATGTCGTCCCAACTCACTTCAGCCTGGTTGTATGAGCACATCTGAACATCTACGGAGAGAAATGGATAGGGAGAGCGGGACATACTGCGTGGCCACCGTGATCACCCGACTTCACGTTCTAATCTTTTTATTTCTTTGGGAACATGCGAAGTGTACACCACTCGAATTGACACCTGATAGGACTGACTAAGCGAATATTCGCTGCTTTTGATCAAATTCGACACAGTCCAGTAATGTTTCGACAGAGTTCGATAATAATCACCGATACGACGGTGTAATGGATAACCAGATTCAGGGTAGATACTTTAAACATCTACTACAAGTTATTATTATACTTAGACTTATGTTTCAGAAGAACATTTCGAGCAAGTACTATGGAATGAGGCATAACTTTCATTGCTATAAAAAAAAATCTAACTTTACTTGCAGTTACATCGAGACTGTTATGTACAGTATATTAAAGGGGATATGAAAGGCCTATCCCGCTAATGTTAAATTTACCAAACTAATTTCCCATTCTGAGAATATCCAAAATGGTGAAATGAAAATTTTACGGAATATACAGTAGGTTTCTGTGTTGTAAGTACACAGATGATTTTTATCAAAATACCATTACTCCAAAGCAAGCTATAATATGTTTTTTTAATTCGATGTCATTTTAACGTTGAATAACGCCATTATTAGAAGGTAACTAGAATGAAACGGACAGATTTTTGCTTAATACGGACGTAACCCGTATTTGGATGCTGTTAACTTAATACGTATGTCGTATTTATAGAAACGTGTTATATCTAAATTAAAGAATAAAGACCTGTATTGATAAATTGTTTATTTTATTCTCAAAATAAAATTCTACGTTGCTTACGCAGTAACCCAAATACATGTCATACTTTTCCTAATTTTACGGACTTTTAACCGCTTGCTAGGGATAAAAGGTGAATGTGGATATATTGCGAATGAAATACATTAATACATTCGACTTTTTCAACAGTACAGATTTATCTCTTACCGTTTAGAAATTAAGAGTTGGCTTATGTAATAGCTATACTGAGAGTATGACGCGATAACCTTAACAACTGCAAACGTGTAACGTCACGCACAAACACTTTTACAGGAACATTCGCGCAAAATGTATGAGACTTCATAGGAAAATAAAACAAGGGAGAAAGATCGTTCCCAATTTAGTAATAATAATAATGTAGTCAAACGAAGAAACACTAATTGCCGAATACGCAAGTGAGTATAAATATTAATTTCAACGCCAAGGCAAATGTTGTTTTAATACAAAATCTAATATTTAACGTTCGTAATAATTTTTGTTTTTTATTTTTTATTTTTAAACTGTCATTATTTGTCCTAGCTCTACCACAGTAGATCCACATTTTCACAATAACATTATGAATGAGTTATAAAATTTTCAGAGTTATACGAGTGGTTTAAGCGGTTCTTGAGAAAATTGGAGTCTTACAAGAAAACGTAATTTTTTTCAGAAATCGCAGTAAAAATTTGCAGTTTTACAAACGTGGAAACTTCCATGAGTTCTTAGCACTTCTAATACCAAACAAGAGCGACGTCATAGCAACAAATCCTGCCAGCGTAAGCAGCGTAGTTTTCACCATAATTCAAGACAAACCACATCCTTCTAGAGCGAATAATTCTTTAGTTATTGAATTTTAAATGAAGAAGTGCTCACGAGAAGAAAAAAAGTGAAACAACAACCAAAATTGAGAAAACTAAATTTTACAGGAGAAGATTTTTCTTGAATTTTTCATTTCTGGGTTATATTTTATTAACAAGGTGTAGGCTATAGTTTTACATTATCAAACTAAATATAGCACCAAGTTTCAATATTTGTATGCTGGTTGGATAGAGAATAATTAAGGGTTATTTAAGCTTGACATATGTTGTTTTATTTTAGTTTTTCTTTGCTGTACTGATCTAAACTGTGCTTCGTTATGAATATACTAAATTAATACAAGTTCACATAAATAATAAAAACAAGTCTATACAAAATATATTTAAGACAAAAAAAACCAAATCAGCCTACATCTAAACATCGGTCATTAGGAAATTTCATAATATCATAAAATTACTCTAGTGATCCTAGTCATTTGCTTTTCATTTATGAAGAATGTTCCTCCTATTCAAAACGTCAAGAACTTGTTCTTTTTATCCAACATTTTGGTATCCTACTCTTCACATTCTCCAGAGACAGATTTTGGACGGCAAAAATTATAACTGTAATTATTGTAAAAAAGAAAAGAAAAATATAATCAATTTTTTTTCAGACGAATTTCCATCAGATTCATTGAAACTTCGTTCACCTGATGAATACCCTCCATTTCAACCCTTTCATATCGAGAAGATTTTGTTGATAGAAAAAAATCACTTTTTCTATATTTGTGCTTTGAATGAATGTTTTTAAATGGTTTTAGATTGCTTTTAAAAAATTGAAGGAACATATACCAGAGACCCGTAGCTTACAAGCTACATTGGATCTGACAGACATTTGTACGATTTCATAAGAACTTCTGGCTTTCAAAGAACATTGTAGCTTACAGGCAATTCTGAGAGCAAAATTGTTAGACTTGTCAACCCAGTGACTTTGCAGCAATACCTACACGATCCCAAGTTGGCAATGCAGACAACGAAGCAGTGGCCTAAATGTTAGATTTGGAACACTGTTACATGGAAACAAAGATCAAGATGTCACAAAAACGTATAAATACATAGACCTAGGCTATTTCTTGTCGGTGGAAGGTTACTCTGCTTTTGCAAAGATAACATCTGAAGAAATCCCATTTCGCAACAAAAAAAAAAAGCGATTTGAGCTGTTGTTTTATTTGGGACCTCAATTATTAAGTATACTTATAACTAGACTTCGTGGAATTGCCACGAGATTCGCAAGGTTTACTGTGCACGCTGTATAGACTGTATGAGAAGGGAACGTGCAACGGATGGAGTATGCCTCTGATGTAAACACTGAGCAGTATACTGCGGTTACAATAAAACCTGTATCCTGCATTCAAGAAATATAATGAATGATAATTGAAGTAGGAAATGTCTAAACATGTAAATACACAATTATTTTATAGTGAGATATATTAACTCTTAAAATATAATATAAGATACATCATCTTTGAATATGTACATTACAGTGAACAGTTAAGTATATTTTGAGCGACTGCAAAGTATCCTCCTCCGATGGTCATTTAAACAGTTTCTATATTGGGAAAATGTACGTTCAACTTCACACGATGTAATACGTGCATATTTGAAGAATAGAAAGTCACTACTTTTTAGTACACCAACTTCAGACATCTTGTCGTGACCTGATAGTACAGAACTAGTGAATTGTTATTTTGAATAATGGTTTGTGTTACTTAATCCACTACATTAAGGGTTTCTGAGAGTTGTAGTTTAGACGATGATTCTAACAGGATGATGCTTTTGGACACGATTTTAAAATTAGAATCAATGAACAGAATATCTTCCAATAGCTGTTCAGAAAGCAATGATTTTACAGCTGCAACAGCGGAACCTCTCTGTGCTATCCAATGCATCAATTACCTCCATTATTTTTCCGTAATGTTCTGCATAATAATTAACAGAATCCAACCACGTTCCCCAACGGGTCAAGACTGGCTGCGGGGGTAAGGGTATTTATTCCAGGGGCAATTGTTTGGAACAGCAACACTCTCATTGTAATATGTTTGATTGAATTCTTGTCTGCATTGAACAAATGTTAAACTTTGACTATTCCAACCACAGTAATGCAAAAACAAGTGCTTACATAGTTATACATTAGCTGTGGCTGCTTCGTCTATTTGGACCGGTCACAACTCTTAACATGAACTGCTTATACTACGAGAACGGGCGGTCGCTCACCTCCTCTATACTACCGTACATCGGCAACCTGATTGCATGCTGCGTGTGGCAATTCAACGAAGTCTATTTATAACCAACTAATATTAATCAAACGCACACCAAATTAAATAAAAAAAATTCAAATATTAATATGTCGTGAAACAAAAAAACTCGCAACAATATATATATTTTTTTCACTAGCACTGTCTTTCACACTTCCTTTTGGACAAGTGGTGATAGTTAACTGGTACGATGCTTTCTTGCTGGCTGTTGCATAGTTTATAAATGGTCTTACATAAGAGTTGACTACAGGTTTGTTACTGCTGCAGTTTCCGACAGTTTGCATGCGCACGTGGAATTTCCTTTGTGTAAAATTGAAGTCCGCATGCTCATGAGGTTTCAAACCGTTGGAAACTGCTGCAGAAACAAACCTTATGTTGACTTTATCATGATAAAGTTCAATAGACTCTCTGCTCTACTATTGGTCAACAAGGTTCATTAGGGTCATGATGAAATAGATTAAAGAGTAAGTATAGTTTATGAATTAGGCGATTCTGTTTTTATCTATACTAAAAACACTACCTATATTATGCGTACCTGTTGTTTCTACTATTGTTACGCAGTAACGCATCAATATTTGAGAACTCATTCTTAGTATTATTCCTTCGACATAATGCACTTTCATTCCTTGTAACAGAATACCATTTTCCATTAACTGTAAGAATTTTACGAAAATCTTGACACTTAGTTTTTCCAAACTTAGATAATCTTCTTCCAAATGTTCCCAGCATTTCTTTTATGGCTGTTCTTTAAGAATTACTTATTAAAACAACTATTGACTTATGAAGTACCGGTACCTGGCTTTGTTCTTATTCCGTTTCTAACTCTTTTATAACTCCATAACTGTGTTTATCTATATTGTCTAATGTGAATAAAATATCTAACTCGTATTTTGTATTCAAGTTATGATAACCATGACTTCTTTATATTGAGTGATAAATATTAAAGATACGTAAAATTAACTAATAATTTTAAAAGAAAGAGAACGACAGAAAGAGATAAATGCTAGTAATAACTTCTAACTTATTATTTGTTTGTGCGGGTACATAACCAGAAATAGAACGTAAAGGGCTGTACACGTTGGCACAACCGCAATGTTTTCACCTTTGCTTACGAGATTACACAAGCTGGCGCATAGCGCTTGAAATACGGGTCTGAAGTGGTTCCCTCGTAATGCCAATTCCGCCGCTCGGAGCGCTGTTCCATCCTAAATATTCAAAGCAGAACACTTACACGACATTGACATTTGGGACATTTAAAGGACTCACCATTGCTTATTAAATGCTTCGTACAATATTTTATGGGTAATAGACGTAATTTCCAAACTTCTACATCTCAATTATATTACTATGAAAGGGTGTCATTTTTTATATTAAAAGACATTATATATTAGAAACGAAGGTACTACCTTTCTGTTGTTCAATTAATACACCGTACCTTTTCGGAAATAATGAAAGAAACTTAATATATTTTACATGAACACTGTAGTCTACCCTTTTCACGTATTCATTATTATTATTATTATTATTATTATTATTCCAATGAATTAAGGTACTGTATTATCTTCCATTTCCCTGACTTCATAATTTAATCATTTGTAAGTAGGCCTAACTTATCTCTTTCTTTTTTTTAATACATTGACGTTGAAGTGTTAGGATTTTTACTAAAGCAAACAGTAGTCACAATACATGATTAGTACAAATGTGCTATTTTTCTTGCACAACTTGCAACGGTGAAATAAATATCTAATAGGCCTGCTGATTAAACTGTTACTTACAAATGACTTTTAAGGAACCCGCAGGTTCATTGCCGCCCTCACATAAGCCCGCCATCGGTCCCTATCCTGTGCAAGATTAATCCAGTAGTGGGTAGTAATAGCAAATGCTATGATATTTTAGTGTGTGTAAACAGTTTTTAAATTAGGAGTTAGAATTAAATTAATTAGGAAGTTAGACTGCAATATATGTGATTAGAAATGGTTTTCGAATTTGAACATTTCCCAAAACATGAACAAATATCTCAGGGACAATATATTTTAGAATTTGCCGCCCATAGGCACTTGCGCATCTGCTCTCCCCGATCCCCATTTAATTTTTAGTAATGTCTGAATCTCGCTCCCCTGAGCAGTTTTCTGTCGTCACTCATGACATGTCAATTTAATGAAAGCATAAAGAAAAATCTTCGGTACACCATATGGTGATAGTTGTACCTTATCACAACGAATTATTGTAGTAATTATTATTTATTTATTACTCGTAATGTCTTAATAATATTTGATTTGGCTTGGAGGATGAGGGGAGTACGTTACACTAAACTCGGCATGCTCAACATTAAAATCGCATTGCTGCGTATGTTGTATCCTAAATAATGCAAATCGTATATGTGTCAATATTCAGCAGTAATAATTAACCATTGTCGTGGAATATTTCGTCACTATAAATGATGATGGTAAATCATACTCTTTTCCTCGAATAACGCTACTGATTGCCTTAAGGTAAGACAAATTAAGAACTATATTAGTTTGATTTTGATGATGATGATAATGATAATAATAATAATAATAATAATAATAATAATAATAACAATAATTATGTCTGAAAGTAGCAGAAACCGGTAGTTCACTTTCAGCAATTATAACAAATTAGAGAGAACTAAATCTGAAGGGAAAACACGGAACTGAAAACAATCAACTTGCCAAAGTAAATGAACCATATGAACAATGTAGTTTGGAAGCAAAATTTTTAATTCAACAAATTCAGACTTTCGGGAAACAAAATTGTAAATTCCATTAAATGACGCTGAAAACCTGTAGACTGATATTTAACAAGTCATCAATAAATCTCAAATAAGACTGTAATATGCTTGTTATGTTTATAATCTTCGTACTCGATCAGTAATGCAAAATTAATCAAAGAATTTTCACGATAAACAACGCTTAGTAATGGAACTATTCATCATATCTTAGCACAGCGAGGCGAACCTAGCGGCAGAAATTGTCATGACTCTCAGAGACCTACTCTCGATCGCGCTATCCGCCAGCTTGTATAATCTCGTAAGCAACGGTTTTCACATAGAATACGTCTGAGAAGTTTGCTGAGATAAAATGAAACTACAGTGTTCATTTTTACAAGATTTTATTTATCATTAAAAAGCTTTACATTGGCTACGATATATTCATGATATTATCATATACTTCGATATTTCACCTAGCGCATTTGAACACAATTATTTCAAAATTATTTTCGTTCAAACTTGTCTAAACTTTCGAAACTTGTATTACCTTAGCAGAACTTGTACATCTGAATCGAATGATACCAAAACGAATTCTATAGGATGTGTTGTTCCCGAGTTACAGCCGTTTATTGGGCGCTTGACACAATGATTTCTCCCTCTTGTCGATAACCCCACCACTCCTACAGAGATGACTCGCTGGTCAGACTGCATATGTCAGACATTTTCGTCCCCTACCCTAAAGAGCAATTTGGTTTATTTGGATGTCTGTTGGTTCTCTCACAACAGGAGTTTCTAATCTAGTCTAATTTCGTGATACACTGAAAAAATTTGTTCCCTATATGCATTGCGAACGAAGACGTAGTCTACGTTAAAACTAATAATTAAATCAGTTATTTGGAAAAGGTATATTATCCATATTTCAAATTTTACAGGAGAAAATAAAAACAAAATAACATAAAACCCGTAAGCGAAACTTGTCATCTCCTCGTATTTTATGCCAATTTTATTATAAAATTTTCATAAAAACAGTGTTAATTTTAGTTGAGAACATACATGTTTAAAAGTGGAGATATGGCCCTTTCCAATTAAATGGAGACAATCAACAATGTTATATTGTAAAATCATATTTAATGCTCAGAAAATATGTTTAAATTAAAATAATAAACGAGCAACAAAAGGGGGAAAATGTGTATATTCTTCAGAAAATGAGAATCATAGTCTTAGAAACCCTCTTCTAATTCAGCACTTTGGTCTGTCCTACGCTATTGTAGATGTCCTTTTTCTCTGTAGATATACATTGTAGCTATTTATTACGCCATCCATTTTTTTAGTATTGATGAGGATTTTAACACTATGGGCACATGTATCAGGCAGTAATGGAGCATTATGAGGACTTTCCCTAGTTATAAGTTAATAACTCATCTTTTGCAAGACCATCTATGCGGTTTGATGCAATCACAGTACCGGGCTTACTTGTACACAGTATTCGAAATGAAATTATTTTGAAATTTGGGATAATATTTTCGCATCTTTCGGTATTTTTGCTTGTGACTGAACAGAAAGTGTTTTTTTCTGTAATTTTTGGCTACCATGTCTTGTAGGGACACATCTACACAGTGGCGGCTCGTGGGTATTGAATTCAGGAGGGCTGCATACAAAAATAAACCAAGCAACTTACCTTACTTAAAGATTAGTTCCATGCGCCTTGTCTTGTAGGTTGCAAACTTTTGAATCATCATCTTATTAAAATCCGATATGTCGTTTAATATAGTCTTTACAATGGAAAACATAGCTAATGCCGTCAGTCCCTCTTCTCTCATCGTATTTCTGAGATAGTACGAGGGGGATCCAGGAAATAACGACCGTTCGAGCATTCCCGCCGCGCAGCTGACTCCCCTTCCTTGTTTGAAGGTCAACTGGCTTCCTTAACATGTGTTCTCATAATGTTGTGAGTACTGGTTGCAACAAGTCGCCATTGTGCATTTTGTGTTACTTCAAAATGAACGACGTGATTGATAATCCCGCCGACTGTGAGGTGAGGAGTGTGATTCGATTTTTGAATGCCCGACATTTGAAACCTGCAGAAATTTACCGGCAATTGAAAGAAGTGTATGGTGATACTGTAATGAATGAAAGAAATGTGAGAAAATGGTGCGAAATGTTCAACAATGGACGAACAAATGTCCACGATGAAACTCGACCCGGACGTCCATCACTCATCACAGAAGACCTGAAGACTAAAGTGAACGACAGAATCTTGCAAGACAGGCGCACATCACTCGACGAATTGCATATTGCCTTTCCTGACATTTCTCGTTCTTTGCTTGGTGAAATTGTGTCGCAACATCTTGGCTACCACAAAATCTGTGCCCGCCCGCACACTGCTGCTTCAACTCGAGAATTGCTGGATCAATTCGGTTGGGAAATCTTTGATCATCCGCCCTATAGTCCAGACCTTGCTCCTAGCGATTTTCACCTTTTCACTAAGCTGAAAGACTTTCTGGGTGGTACGCGTTTTGGAAGTGATGAAGAGTTGAAGAAGACAGTGAACACCTGGCTTAATGAACTGGCGGCAGAGGAGTATAACACGGGAATTCTAAAGCTAGTGAACAGATACGACAAATGTTTAAATGTAGGTGGTGATTATGTAGAGAAGTAAAGGAAGCTTCAGTTATGTAACAGACTTTGTTTTTTTCAAATAAATATATTTTTTTTAATTATTACAACAAAACGGTCGTTATTTCCTGGATCCCCCTCGTATTTTACTCTTTTCAAACACGAAAAGCAACGTTCTGGTTCGGAAGTTGTCATTGGTATGGTGATAGCTATGCGTAGTAGTTCCACAACTTCTGAAAATGAGGCCTGCAAGTTCTCAGATAGAAGAAACTGCAAGAGCTTGACTGCGTCACTGATATTTCTGAATTCTTGTCTCTGATACAACACAGTGAGTTCCGTTTTTAGTTTGTCTTTATCGAACATTTCTCCTGAATTGTTAAGGTACTGAACTGAATAGACTGTAAATATTGTACAGATTTAAACATTGTTGCACTTGTTATACTCACAACATTAAAGAAAATGTATTCAAAACTGCGCGCTACTGACAAACTGCTGTAAATTTTGCAGCGCCTGGCAACTCTGGATTCACGGCGAGGGGCAGCAGAGTGAGGGGTAAAACTAACGCGCAAAGCATCCGAGATGAGACTGGCAGCTCCAGGGGAGGAAGTGGCTTCACCAATCCGTCCTTGTCTCTCGTTTCGCTCTGGCATCACCAGGGGAGGAAGTGACTTCACTAACGATTGCGTGCATATCAATGAGAGCGAAATTAAAAAAAAAAATTCGAGCCGCTAAATAGAGACTGTATAATAAATGTATTTCACAACATAAAACGAGACATGAGACACAAATGTCTGGGGGTGCTGCAGCTCCGCAGCCCCCCTTCGAAAGTCGTCCCTGCATCTACAGTCTTTATATTTACGATTTTAAATTTTGATGTAGAAGAACGTATCATGTTATAATCTTCAAGTGTAAGTAATGGATCCGCTTTCGTCTTCTAATAACCCTCTCTGCAACACCAAATTCTCTGCCACAGAATAAAAATAAATGTCCCCTCACTGGGAAATAGTAATGAATCTCGTTAAATTTACCACTTGGATAAATCGCCAAAAGAAACCAGACTACTATGGTTACGGTTTTGGCCACCGCAACCATCAGAAACTAAGTGGCATTTCCTTTATAGTTGGGGGCATTGTATTGTTGTATCAACAGCATTTCCAGCATAATTTAATTAAATTTCACCTTGAACATTATCTCGTTTCATAACTGAACTCTTATACCTGATAACTTTCTTTATTTTGTTACCAGAGAAATTAATCTCTCTCTTCTAAATCACTCATGTTGAATCTTTGAGAGTACAGCAGCCAACACACAGTGGAACAAAAGCATCAATATTGTTTATTATAAAATTCTTTGATTTTCTAAGAAATAACATATGGAATTCTACAACGTTTGTGGAAGAATATTGACTGTTTTTTTTAAATATGGTCTTAATAGATTCATTTTATTAAATACTTTATACATTTTGAACAACAATATATAACATTTGTAATTTTATAGCAATGTTTCTCATTTCAAAGTTCCTGCCAATATTTTGTACAAGATTCCTTATGCAGCACTTACGATTCGTACAGTTTATACGAAGTAATAATTCTTTTCCACCGATCTATGACAATATTCTGTGGTGTGTTCCAGAGCTGTTCTAGAACCTTCCACCCTTTGTGTGATGAGCTCAGGATGTACTCGTTCCCTGGATCTTGCATGTATGAGTAAGCTCCCATCACTAAACTCTGGCACAGTCGACCGCATACACAAGTCTGAAACAAAACAAAAGTCTGTGTTTGAGTTTTATATAAGAATATGGATATATGTACTGTTCCTATAAATACGGAGTTCCAAATATTTATTCATTTTTTTAGTTGGTTATGTAACGACGCTGTATCATCTATAGTCCGGGTCAGCTCACTTCATACCCTAAGGGTGAAACCTAACCATTTTTCCCCCATTACTACATGTGCTAGTGGATTGTGGTGATTTTATAGTTTGCAGGTTGAATTTTCTTCTGCCAACTTCGTTTCAAATTTCGATACTGACATATACTACAAATGATAGTGATTTTGTAACTAGTATGTTGGCAGCTGAGACAAATATCGACAATATTTGTCGGTTCTGGAGTTCCATGAAATTGAAATTGTACTAGATTTCTGAGCCTGTTACTGGAAACTAGTGAAATTTGAACATACTAATAATTAATTAATATCAGTATTAATATTAATAAATAATAGTTATTTTAAGTGTTGCGTTGTGGTCATAATTCAAGACTATAGTCAGGCAACTTTTCGGAGTTAGTATAATAATTTCATGTGGTCAAACAAATTACATTTTTAGGTTAGGTCTCGTGAGTCAATTGTTTAGTCAAGCCAATGAATTTCCTATTGTCAGACAAAATACATGATACATGTTGATCCCTTTCTCGTATAGTTTGCCTAAGAAAATATGTTACAAATTATTGAATTATTTAGAATAACCTTCCAACATAAAGTACGGTAAGTAAATAAGTCATTTAGTACGAAGGATCGTGTGATATCTGGTAACAGTTGGCAACATTGACAAGACGGCAATATTTGCTGTTTAGGAACTGTTCTTATGTGATCCTCACTATATTATAGTCCCGTTGCTCTTATTTCCGGCAGCCAATCACGTTGCAAATCGGCTACATTTAAACATGTGCGTCTTGTCATTCGCTGTTGATTTCGTTATGGACTTCCTAAGGCTGTATAGATACTGGGTATAATCGTCCGCCATTTTCGTTTCGCTGTTGATTTCGTTATGGACTTCCTAAGGCTGTATAGATACTGGGTATAATCGTCCGCCATTTTCGTTCTTTCCTTGCCGTTTGCAGCAAGCAGACGAGAATTTACAACAGTAGGCCTACAGATTTTAATTCCGCGCTCTTTTAGGTGTATTTGTTTAAAATAATAATAATAATAATAATAATAATAATAATAATAATAATAATAATAGAATCAAGGGTAACAATCGACTTGGAGTCGTGCAGCTAGATACTCCGGTAATTAAACCTTCAACAAACAGTGCAACATTTGATCCACATACATTAAACATTATAGTCAACAATTGATTTCGTTAGGTATACAAAAGCTATCTCAACAATTACTTAGCTACGTATTTATTTTTAAGTTTCTCACATTAAATATTATAACAAGAACGTAATCGACAGATTGACTTTTTTTCCGGCAGCGAGTCCCACAAAGCGCGGGGCCTGGGGTGAAGGGCCGGCCGGCCTTTCTATGAGAATCCACAGTTCTAATAGACCAAAGTTGTTACTCTGCAAAGTGAGGTCCGCGCATATGTTACTCCCAGGAACTGGGAAACTAGTACGGTACAGATTTCGAATAGGAATCACTTTTAAAAGTAATTCTTTCTAAATATTTCTCTCGCTTTGACTCCCATCTAAAGTTAAAAATAGAAAAACTTTTGAAGGTGTCAATGTCTATTTTGAACATGACACTTCGAAGTTAGTAATTTTTTTCTCCCTTCCCAAAAAACGTTTTGATTTCGAATTTTTTCTATGCTTTCCTTAGATATTTATCTATGAAACCTAAAATTTACAATGCGATTATCATAGTTACTACGACGTGATAATGTTTAACGGTGCGGAAAATAGCGTCGTCTGCTAACCGCAATTGGCAATGAAAGAACTAAAATGGCGAACAATTATATGTACCTACTCTTTATAGAACCTACTCTTACTAGGACGTAAGAAAAGAGGCGGAGCCACGCCAAAAATAACAGCGACGTGACTATAGGTTATTTAGCGTCGATGAGATTGGTGATAGCGAGATGGTATTTGACGAGATGAGGCCGAGAATTCGCCATAGATTACTGGCATTCACCTTACAGTTTGGGAAAACCTCGGAAAAAACCTAACTAGGTAATCAGCCCAAGCGGGGATCGAACTCGCTCCCGAACGCAACTTCAGACTGGCAGGCAAACGCCTTAACCGACTGAGCCACGCCGTTGGCTAATATTTATTTATCGTAGACTAATAACAGCAAGTTTAACTCCGCCAAAGCCGGTCCCAAGCTCACTTGAAAAAGGAAGAGGGGTGGGGAGATGGACTTACGTCTCATAAAAAATTTCGGTATCAGCTGGTTCGGCTGCCAGTAGGCCTACTTGGTACAGGTTTCTTACCCGGCGTTACGAAGTCGAGCAAAGGGGATCCGTAAGTTGTAGACTAGATCATATACGTGTATAACAGATTGCTCATCCCTATGTTAAAATCTGTAGCACTTTGAAGAGAACAACCGCTAGGATCGCCATCAGTTCGCCGTAAACGAACACGAGATGGTAGTGCAATCGCTAATGCAATTGAAATGGAAGTTATGACATGACTCCTTATTTAACAACTAAAAGGCAGCATAGTAAACCTGACAAAAGTTGTTACCGTCAAAGCCTATAAGGCCGAGCAGTCTGGGTATATGTGATCTAGGGTTGCAGTGAAACGCCTTTCTCTAGGGGAAAGTGATCTCGAATAATAAACCACTGCTCCTCCAGTTTGAGGGTTGACATGACGGGCTAGCCCGCCGTTCATTGCCAAAAAGTATTTTGCTCAAGAATCAGGAGATACAGTTAAAGCGATGTTTTATGAGCATAGATAGGAAGTTCGTACCAAAACAGTAGATTACAGTTGAATACATCGAAGAGTAGGCTATAGGCTAGTGGTCGTCAGCACTCGCTGAAATGTGCAATGGGTACGCGGTGCCGTGTGCACCTTCGTGAAACAGGGAGAGATAGAGAGCATACCCGCTAGCAGCTACGAGAGCACTATAGTGCACTGCGTTTTCCGCGGGTAAGAGAGGCTAGCCCCAGCGTGCTCTGTGCTGACGACCCCTGCTATAGACATCTGTGCCTCGCCCAGCTCCCGCTCTCTACAGACGATACACAGTTCACATAAACAACGCATAGTGGCCTTCTGTGGAGCTGTGTAGAGTCGTGAATAGTTTGAAGAATATTGTGACAGCGACGGGAGATTCGAACTCACGACCAGCGTCCCACAAGTAAGCAGATCGCGCGGAGCACTTTGGGACGGCGCGCGGCGAGAGAGTGGAGAGGGAGTTTGCGCGCGCATCTTCTGCTTGCCTAGAGAGGCCTAGAAATCCGTCGAAGTGGAAGACTCGCGAATTCGAACTTTCGAGGCTACGTCGCTGTGGTTATAAATTACGGTCGCGAAGGAACGACAGCAGTTTTTCAGTTATTCAGTCAGTGAGTAAGCGAGAGCAAGCAAGTCAGTCTTGTGTACCGGAGTTCGATTCGAGTGTGCGTCCGCAACTGTATCAGCATCCGAAGGCCTGAGTTCGAGTGCAGTGGACCGCAGTTGGAGGGACCTGAGTTCGAGTGCAGTGGACCGCAGTTGGAGGGACCTGAGTTCGAGTACAGTGGACTGTCTCTGAAGGTCTGTGGTTCGAGATACTGTGAACTCTAGTGACTGAGCTAGAAGAACTGTGAACTGAGAACTGATGGTTCTGATTTGTAAATAGTGCTTTGTAAATATTAGTTAAGATTAACAGTTCATTGTTGCTCGTACTAGTCCAAGTAAATTGTCATTGTCGTCGGTGGAGTGCTATAACGAATACTGTGGTGAGTAAAAATCCAATTGTTGACGAGAGCGTTTAAGGCGAATTGTAGAAAGGAATTATTATTCTGACGAATAAATTACATTGTTGTTACTAATAAAATTCACAATATTGTTAATTTATATTTCGTATATAAGTTTAAACAAAGTGAGCTGTTCTGTTATTATTGTACAGTAGAACCTCTATTATCCGTGGTAATGAAGGGGGTGTGCTGAACGGTTAATCGAAAAAATCGAATAATCCATACCATAAAAGATTTTCGTAAATTTAGTGAATATACTTACACGCTCGTAAGTTCCTCCTCTATGGTCTTGTATCGAATACGCTAGGTAGTGGATCAGAAATTCACAGATTTAAGTCTGGTTGTTAAGTTGCAAAAAGACTCCTTGTGTTGCTGTCTGTCGGAAGATAGGAAGAGTAGACGTATCATCTTGTAGATTTACGTACCGGCAATTTATACACATTATCTTTGATTTTTATTAAATCGCATACAGTTGTGATTCCACTTTCGTATTCTGAGATGTGCCACAGTTTCTCGTTCCCCAAACCACTCTATTTGCACTTTTTGATAGCCTATTTAGTACAACATGATTTCTTTTGACACACGTGGAAGAAATTTTATATAGAAGTTACACAGTACGACAACTTGAACAGTAGACCGGACTGTGTAAGGGCGAAATCTTGTAATAATGCTCTCTAAAAAAAATAACGTGCTAATATAATGTACAGAACTTCATTTATTTCTGTAGAAAAAAGAAGAAAGACGAAGACAGTCGGACAATCCGACAATCGGTTAATAGGGTGACGAATAATCGGGGTTTTACTGTAATATTTACGTAATGTTAATATTATACATCATTCCAAAAAATAAACATCTGTTACTAAATAATTATGCAAACAGGAGTGTGTAACACGTTTATTTTTTCCCGGATTATTCTTCGTTAAATGTTGGCGTCTCGTGCTGCTATGCATTCGGTTGCGTTACAGTCAAAGTTCAACAGCAGAATTACGGTATAAACTTTCTAGCTGTCATTACAATAGAAATGAAAATGTTTTGAAAGGTTTAATGTTATGTGACACATACGACATCCTTCTACTCTTCATCTTTCACCGTCTCTGCAGCTCATCTCTGAAACTCTCTACCACAAGATGTCAGAGACTGTCGGACATTGTCTAGTTTCAAGAATAAATTAAAATTGCACTTTTTCAATTCAGATTCCTTTCAGTTATAAGCCCTTTTTTCTGCGATAGTTTTGTAAAAATGTAGACTACATATTTCTTTTCTTCCTTTCTTCTTTTTGTTGTCTTTATCAGCCGATGAATTTATTATCATAGCCTTTTTATTGTGAATTTTATTTAATTTTCGTATTTTTCTTTTTTATTATTATTTTATTACATTCCATTTGTTATATTCTTCCTTACGTTTTCCATATTAACCATTTGTACTAAATGAGTTGCTTTTACTATATTCCAATGTATTTTACTTTCTTTTTTTCTATTATGGTATTATTTTCATGTTGTTTAGTGTCGGTTTTATTATTATTATTATTATTATTATTATTATTATTATTATTTGTTATATGTTGTTTGTTATTGTTTTCTAATGCCAGGCGTTTGACAATAAAGTCATTTGACCTCTTGCACTCCAATATTTTTCAAAGATATTATCATGGTCAGCCACTGAAGCACAAATTTTGAGATGTTCCGAATCCATTTGAGTTGCACAATGGGCAGTTAGGGGACTGATATATTCCAATTCTATTCAGGTGTTTTTTTGTAATATGTTAGTATTCTGTTCTTTAACTTTTTGTTAAATTTTAACTGGTTATATACTTTGTGACCTGGTACTGTGTAAGAGAAGGCCCTGTGGCCTTAATTCTGCCAGTATAAATAAAGAATTATTATTATTATTATTATTATTATTATTATTATTATTGTTATAAATATGGGAAATGCGTGTTATTATTCGGTTGAGAAGCTCTTATCATCTAGTCTGCTGTCAAAAAATCTGAAAGTTAGAATTTATAAAACAGTTATATTACCGGTTGTTCTGTATGGTTGTGAAACTTGGACTCTCACTCTGAGAGAGGAACATAGGTTAAGGGTGTTTGAGAATAAGGTGCTTAGGAAAATATTTGGGGCTAAGCGGGATGAAGTTACAGGAGAATGGAGAAAGTTACACAACGCAGAACTGCACGCATTGTATTCTTCACCTGACATAATTAGGAACATTAAATCCAGACGTTTGAGATGGGCAGGGCATGTAGCACGTATGGGCGAATCCAGAAATGCATATAGAGTGTTAGTTGGGAGACCGGAGGGAAAAAGACTTTTGGGGAGGCCGAGACATAGATGGGAGGATAATATTAAAATCGATTTGAGGGAGGTGGGATATGATGATAGAGACTGGATTAATCTTGCACAGGATAGGGACCGATGACGGACTTATGTGAGGGCGGCAATGAACCTTCGGATTCCTTAAAAGCCATTTGTAAGTATTATTATTATTATTATTATTATTATTATTATTATTATTATTAGTATTAGTATTATTATTATTATTATTATTATTATTATTATTATTATTATTATTATTATTATTATTATTATTATTATTATTATTATACGAGATACATTATTATATTCACAAAGTAGTTGTTCATCTGATGATAGTAATAAATGCTGTACTATATTTCAGATTTGCCCCAGTAGCGTCTTGTGACGTAGAATGAATATTCTCAATTGTGTGGTGTACCTACAGATAGACATTCATCCGTCCATAATGCTAACCTTGAGAATTTGAAACTCCTCGTCTGGTACGGAGCGCACGGTGTTGTAGCCCGCGATGACGTGTCCCCCCGCGTCAATGGGGTTGTCGTCGGCCGCCAACAGCATCATGTAGCAAATGTTGATTGCGAGCTCGAACACGTAGCACGAGCGCTGCGTGTCCCCGAAGTCCAGCAGTGCCACGACATCCCAGATGCCGTCGTCGGGGTTCGAACTCACCACCACGTTCTGTTCGTTCATGTCTCCATGTATCAGACCTTAGTAAAAAAAAAAAAAAAGAAAACAAAAACAAAAATATACTAGAAACACGGGATTATATCAGCGACCTATCAAGATCGTTAATGCACGTTGCAGTGATTTCTGTATGACGCGACGTGCAGTTTTCAAAAACAGGATGTGACATCTGGAAGAACAGACAGGCCATGATTTTTTTATATTTTTTTTAGTAGGTTATTTTACGACGCTTTATCAACATCTTAGGTTATTTAGCGTCTGAATGAGATGAAGGTGATAATGCTGGTGAAATGAGTCCGGGGTCCAGCACCGAAAGTTACCCAGCATTTGCTCATATTGGGTTGAGGAAAAACCCCGGAAAAAACCTCAACCAGGTAACTTGCCCCGACCGGGAATCGAACCCGGGCCACCTGGTTTCGCGGCCAGACCATGGATAAATATATAATAGGATGCGAAACTGCGGTCAGCACCATCTGGATTTGGGGGTTTGAAATAAGGTGATCAGCGCCCAACGTCGTAGGTAGTGAATATTAGAACTACGTGTTGGGTACATTACCCAGAGTTCTCTATTTATCCGTTCGAGATATTGCTGTACGGGAGAGTCGAAGAGACGAGATGGCGGACTGAAACTTGCTAATAAGTGAACATAAAGTGATACTGTGATACTACGTGTGTATAAGTAGTGTATGTGAAACAGTGATGTTTATGGACGTTGTAAAAATAGTGTTGAATGTATTTTAAAGTAATAGTAATATAATAAGTTGAACTATCTAAGTAGTTCTTGCAGACTTTTCCATTGCGCTCTACACTAAATACCCAAAGAATACAATCCCAATTATCTAGCCTTTTGCTTTATTTTTTGTCTCTGTCTGGTTATATTTTAATCGGGTAGTGTAAAACCATCGTCTCTTTTATCTTCCTGTTGGCTCCGGTAAGAATTTTCAGTAGAATATGCTGTGAGGAATAAAACTGTAAATGTTGGGTTAGTTTTGAATATCGATGAGGGTGGGAGGGAATACTTTCTGCACAGTTTAACATTTTCGTTACCAGGTGCGCTGCTAAATGCATGGAGTAATTACTCTTTTCGCTACTTGGTGCGCTGCTAGATGTAATAACGCCCCTCCCAGAAATAGACGGCAGCAAGATCAATTTCTACAACAGCGCCTCTAGTATGTGTTACGGGAAACTCATTAAGTTTCGCATCCTATTATATATTTATCCATGGCCAGACGCGCTGACCGTTACTCCACAGGTGTGGACGACAGGCCGTGATAAAGACCGATGAATTCATCACGATTTCTTCTCCTCTCATGCTGTTATTTATTTAGCAATATTATTGCTCATATATGCATAATATTTACAGTCTTAGACACAAAAAAATGTCGGGCAGCGCCTGGTTCGCACGATTTGGGAAAGGATGTTTATTTTGCACCTAATTTACTCCTTGAATATATCTTCGTTATAGATTATTGGTAACACATCATCTATAAACAGACATAAATAGCAACAAAAAAAAAACAACAGAACGGAGTAGTGCATAAGAAACTCCTTCATGTGTGAACCTCAGCTCTCACGAAATCAAATGAAGTCTTCCGAAGGGACTTTGCGTATGACAGCCGTAATTTTCTTTTTTGTCTAAGACTTTACACGCGTACACGCTTACGTACAAATGTAACTTACACAGGTACACTCTCAGAAACAAGAAGTGCCCGGCCGTTTTTTTTAATAAGCTCCAAAAAGTACAGTTGTCGGCATAAATTCAACATATACAGGGTGTTTAAAAATATGGGGCATAATTTCAGGTATGTATTTCCCACATGTAGACAATCAAAATAGTTCATTACAACATGTGTACGGCAATGCTTCATTTCCGAGTTATGGCCTTCACAACATTGAAATTCACCGGAACGTTATGCCATCTCGTGTGAACTGTGCTTCATCTGTAAATAATACTAAGGCAGGAAGGTTCGGATTTACACCACACTGCTGCAATAACCACTGACAGAACCTAATTCGTGCAGGGTAATCTGCTGGTGACAGGGCCTGTACACGTTGCAAATGATAAGGATGCTGGTGACAGGGCCTGTACACGTTGCAAATGATAAGGATACAATTGATACTCTTTCAACAGTCTCCAGACAGTCGTATGAGGAACATTGACTTGCAACGCTACCCTTCGTGTGCTGATATGTTCACAGCCTCCAGAATCTCCTCCTGTACTTCTGGAGTTGTAGATTTGGTGGTCCCCTTCCCAAACCAGGAGAGTTCAATTTTCCATACTCGCACAGACGGTAATGGAGACGTACAAATGTCTTCCGATCTGGATATTGTGGCTGTGGGTACCTCTCCTGGTACAAACGACGAGCCAGCGCAACATTGCCATCCGCCTTACCGTACATGAAGTGTATCTCTGCCAGCTCTTGATTTGAATACATGTCGCACAGTCTAACGCCTACACAACACTGAATGTAACCTTCGCCTCGAAATGAACTGTCAGAGTGCCCTCTCAATGTCTCCTTTGACGGCAACGACCTGCGGAAAGAAAAACGTTCCGGTGAATTTGAATGTTGTGAAGGCCATAACTCGGAAATAAAGCATTTCCGGACACATATTGTAATGAAATATTTTGATTATCTACATGTGATAAATACATACCTGAAATTATGCCCCGTATTTTTAAACACCCTGTATATAAAGCACAATAATTCAATTAAAAGTATTCCAAATAATGTGATATACAAAAACGTGCATCGTAAGTAAGATTTAAAATATTGACGAGCTATATTTTAATGTAAAAATGCTTTTGATTGGAAAATAGATATTATAAATAATAGGGCTCAGAAACATTCCGTGATTATAAACTGCTATAATTTTGTAACTATGTATATTACAAAATTCATACCGGTGCCATTAGAAAGAACGGCTTGCAGAATTTCATGAGATGTGTAATTGTAATTGTTGGCGGAAAACAATAGATGGCACCATAAGAAAAAAAAAAGACTCTATTCCCGCTCTTTCGCTTGTCATTGTGGCATTGCTAGATAAAAGCAAATTGTGTTAAATAGTGTGCATGTTTACGTTCTAACTCACTGTGAATTCTGTAGCATTTAGAGAGTTATGGTGGGTACAGGAACTTAGTTTGTGTGTATTGGAATACCATAGCACACGGAGTGTAGTGAGAGTTCAGCGTGCCTTGAGGCGGGAGTTTCAACATGCGGCACCTACTGACAAGACGATTCTAATGTGGTGCAATTCTGGAAAAAGAACTAAGGAAGAGATAGTGAAGTACTTTATGTAGAGTGTAGCACTGTATGGAACAGGAACATGGACATTACGACGAAGTGAAGATAAAAGACTAGAAGCATTTGAAATGTCATATGAAGAAGAATTGAGCGTCTGAAATGGGCATACAGAATAAGAAAGAAAGCTGTGCTAGAAAGAGTGGGTGAAGAAAAAATAATGGTGAAACTTATCAGGAAGAGAAAAAGGAATTGACTGGGCCATTAACTAAGATGAAACTGCCTACTGAAGGATGCACTGGAATGAATGGTGAACGGGAGAAAAGTTGGGGGCAGAAGAAGATATCAGATGACAGAGAACATTAAGATACGTACATTGATAATAGGCTATGTGGAGACTAAGAAGAAGGCGGAAAATAGGGAAGATTAGAGAATGCTACGTTTGCAGTGAAAAACTTGCCCTTGGGCAGAACACATGAATGAATGAATGAATGAATGAATAAATGAAAGAACGAGCGTACAGGTTAATGGTATTGTCTAAGAAACATTTTTATAAGAGATTCAGTGATTCGAAGAGATGTTATTAGTATCATGTTAAGTTTATTTATACGAATAGTTAGGCCTGTATGTGTTCATATCACGGGAAAATACTCCACAGCTACTAAGTATCAAGAGCATATCTTTATGATAAGTTACCGCAGGTACTAGTATAAGCACCACAATAGTTATAATATTGTTATTGCATATTGCCGTTGTTCCTGCAATAACTCCTATGTGACATATTTATCGATTATCAGATTTTTCCTCTATTAAATAACTTAAATAGTGATAAGCAAATAATAAAATCTCCTATTACTTACTTACTTACTTACAAATGACTTTTAAGGAACCCGAAGGTTCATTGCCGCCCTCACATAAGCCCGCCAGCGGTCCCTATCCTGTGCAAGATTAATCCAGTCTCTATCATCATACCCCACCTCCCCCAAATCCATTTTAATATTATCCTCCCATCTACGTCTCGGCCTCCCTAAAGGTCTTTTCCCCTCCGGTCTCCCAACTAACACTCTATATGCATTTCTGGATTCGCCCATACGTGCTACATGCCCTGCCCATCTCAAACGTCTGGATTTTAAGTTCCTAATTATGTCAGGTGAAGAATACAATGCGTGCAGTTCTGTGTTGTGTAACTTTCTCCATTCTCCTGTAACTTCATCCCGCTTAGCCCCAAATATTTTCCTAAGAACCTTATTCTCAAACACCCTTAACCTATGTTCCTCTCTCAGAGTGAGAGTCCAAGTTTCACAACCATACAGAAGAACCGGTAATATAACTGTTTTATAAATTCTAACTTTCAGATTTTTGGACAGCAGACTGGATGATAAGAGCTTCTCAACCGAATAATAACACGCATTTCCCATATTTATTCTGCGTTTAATTTCCTCCCGAATGTCATTTATATTTGTTACTGTTGCTCCAAGATATTTGAATTTTTCCACCTCTTCGAAGGATAAATCTCCAATTTTTATATTTCCATTTCGTACAATATTCTGGTCACGAGACATAATCATATACTTTGTCTTTTCGGGATTTACTTCCAAACCGATCGCTTTACTTGCTTCAAGTAAAATTTCCGTGTTTTCCCTAATCGTTTGTGTATTTTGTCCTAACATATTCACGTCATCTGCATAGACAAGAAGCTGATGTAACCCGTTCAATTCCAAACCCTGCCTGTTATCCTGAACTTTCCTAATGGCATAAAATCTCCTATATGTAATTATATTTCTTTCTTTCGAAAATGTAAGAATTCACAATCTCCTATGCAGTACTGCCATAGAAGAATAGATGTGTTTTTTCTTCCTACTGAAAAATTTCATATTTTACACATAGGAGTTATTGCAGGAACAACGACGATATGATTTTTTAAGTTGGTTATTTAACGACGCTGTATCAACTACTAGGTTATTTAGCGTCGATGAGATTGATGATAGCGAGATGGTATTTGGCGAGATGAGGTCGAGGATTCGCCATAGATTACCTGGCATTCACCTTACGGTTGTGGAAAACCTCGGAAAAAACCCAACCAGGTAATCAGCCCAAGCGGATATCGAACCCGCGCCCGAGCGCAACTTCAGACCGGCAGGAAAGCGCCTTAAACGAGATGATAAAGTAAACTAACAAACCTCACATTACAGAAACCTCGAACTTAACTATTGCGCTCGCTTACCTTTCTCCAGAGTGTCAATGATCTCCACGACTTCAGTCTCGAAGGCGTCTATCACAGAATTGACCAGCGAACTCCTCTCAGAGTCCTTCACTGCGAATGTGAACCTCCTCAACAAAGGTAGGGACTCCAGCGACCACACGCTTTTATTACTGTCATATGCAGGATGAAAAAAGCCCTAAAAGAAAAAAATATATATATCTATACTTTGGAGACTTCGAAACCTGTTGGATAATATTTGTAAATTTTACATTTCCTTGTTAAACTTTTTACGAGTAAGAGCTATTAATTTTAACAAAACATAGCCGGTGTCATAAATACAACTTGCACTTTTTCATACATCTGTCACGTTTTGTAACACTTCAGTTCTTTTATCTTATCATTCCCGTTTTAAATTATTTTCGTGAACTATACATATTGTCCGCCGTTATGGCTTTGTGGATAGTTTGTTCGCTTTCCGACCAAGCGGTCGTGGATTGATTCCCGACGTGGGCAGTGACAGAGATTTATCTTCTATACACGAGACTGGGTGTTTGTCCCTTGCCATGTGTTGTCTCAGAGCGGCCCTTCACTGTACTAACCACGAGATCAGGAAGGCCCGCAATGTGTGCGTGAGAAGTGTTGGTCCATAGCTACATACCCTACACCGCATTGGATTGTAAGTGGTATAAAAGGAGAGGTTAAAAAGAAGGAAAGGGAGAGAAAAAGTGAAAAAGAGAAAATGGAAAGAAAGAGGAAAATAAAGACAATAAAGAGAAAAAAAAGAAAGAAAAATAAAGAGAAAAAGAAAAAAGAGGGAAAGTAAGAGAACAGAAAAGGAAGAGGAAAGTAAGAGAACAGAAAAGGAAGAGGAAAGTAAGAGAACAGAAAAGGAAGAGGAAAGTAAGAGAACAGAAAAGGAAGAGGAAAGTAAGAGAACAGAAAAGGAAGAGGAAAGTAAGAGAACAGAAAAGGAAGAGGAAAGTAAGAGAACAGAAAAGGAAGAGGAAAGTAAGAGAACAGAAAAGGAAGAGGAAAGTAAGAGAACAGAAAAGGAAGAGGAAAGTAAGAGAACAGGAAAGTAAGAGAACAGAAAAGAGGAAAGTAAGAGAACAGAAAAGAGGAAAGTAAGAGAAAAGAAAAGGAAGAGGAAAGTAAGAGAAAAGAAAAGGAAGAGGAAAGTAAGAGAAAAGAAAAGGAAGAGGAAAGTAAGAGAAAAGAAAAGGAAGAGGAAAGTAAGAGAAAAGAAAAGGAAGAGGAAAGTAAGAGAAAAGAAAAGGAAGAGGAAAGTAAGAGAAAAGAAAAGGAAGAGGAAAGTAAGAGAAAAGAAAAGGAAGAGGAAAGTAAGAGAAAAGAAAAGGAAGAGGAAAGTAAGAGAAAAGAAAAGGAAGAGGAAAGTAAGAGAAAAGAAAAGGAAGAGGAAAGTAAGAGAAAAGAAAAGGAAGAGGAAAGTAAGAGAAAAGAAAAGGAAGAGGAAAGTAAGAGAAAAGAAAAGGAAGAGGAAAGTAAGAGAAAAGAAAAGGAAGAGGAAAGTAAGAGAAAAGAAAAGGAAGAGGAAAGTAAGAGAAAAGAAAAGGAAGAGGAAAGTAAGAGAAAAGAAAAGGAAGAGGAAAGTAAGAGAAAAGAAAAGGAAGAGGAAAGTAAGAGAAAAGAAAAGGAAGAGGAAAGTAAGAGAAAAGAAAAGGAAGAGGAAAGTAAGAGAAAAGAAAAGGAAGAGGAAAGTAAGAGAAAAGAAAAGGAAGAGGAAAGTAAGAGAAAAGAAAAGGAAGAGGAAAGTAAGAGAAAAGAAAAGGAAGAGGAAAGTAAGAGAAAAGAAAAGGAAGAGGAAAGTAAGAGAAAAGAAAAGGAAGAGGAAAGTAAGAGAAAAGAAAAGGAAGAGGAAAGTAAGAGAAAAGAAAAGGAAGAGGAAAGTAAGAGAAAAGAAAAGGAAGAGGAAAGTAAGAGAAAAGAAAAGGAAGAGGAAAGTAAGAGAAAAGAAAAGGAAGAGGAAAGTAAGAGAAAAGAAAAGGAAGAGGAAAGTAAGAGAAAAGAAAAGGAAGAGGAAAGTAAGAGAAAAGAAAAGGAAGAGGAAAGTAAGAGAAAAGAAAAGGAAGAGGAAAGTAAGAGAAAAGAAAAGGAAGAGGAAAGTAAGAGAAAAGAAAAGGAAGAGGAAAGTAAGAGAAAAGAAAAGGAAGAGGAAAGTAAGAGAAAAGAAAAGGAAGAGGAAAGTAAGAGAAAAGAAAAGGAAGAGGAAAGTAAGAGAAAAGAAAAGGAAGAGGAAAGTAAGAGAAAAGAAAAGGAAGAGGAAAGTAAGAGAAAAGGAAAGGAAGAGGAAAGTAAGAGAAAAGGAAAGGAAGAGGAAAGTAAGAGAAAAGGAAAGGAAGAGGAAAGTAAGAGAAAAGGAAAGGAAGAGGAAAGTAAGAGAAAAGGAAAGGAAGAGGAAAGTAAGAGAAAAGGAAAGGAAGAGGAAAGTAAGAGAAAAGGAAAGGAAGAGGAAAGTAAGAGAAAAGGAAAGGAAGAGGAAAGTAAGAGAAAAGGAAAGGAAGAGGAAAGTAAGAGAAAAGGAAAGGAAGAGGAAAGTAAGAGAAAAGGAAAGGAAGAGGAAAGTAAGAGAAAAGGAAAGGAAGAGGAAAGTAAGAGAAAAGGAAAGGAAGAGGAAAGTAAGAGAAAAGGAAAGGAAGAGGAAAGTAAGAGAAAAGGAAAGGAAGAGGAAAGTAAGAGAAAAGGAAAGGAAGAGGAAAGTAAGAGAAAAGGAAAGGAAGAGGAAAGTAAGAGAAAAGGAAAGGAAGAGGAAAGTAAGAGAAAAGGAAAGGAAGAGGAAAGTAAGAGAAAAGGAAAGGAAGAGGAAAGTAAGAGGAAAGGAAAGGAAGAGGAAAGAAAAGGAAGAGGAAAGAAAAGGGAGAGGAAAGTAAGAGAACAGAAAAGGGAGAGGAAAGTAAGAGAACAGAAAAGGGAGAGGAAAGTAAGAGAACAGAAAAGGGAGAGGAAAGTAAGAGAACAGAAAAGGGAGAGGAAAGTAAGAGAACAGAAAAGGGAGAGGAAAGTAAGAGAACAGAAAAGGGAGAGGAAAGTAAGAGAACAGAAAAGGGAGAGGAAAGTAAGAGAACAGAAAAGGGAGAGGAAAGTAAGAGAACAGAAAAGGGAGAGGAAAGTAAGAGAACAGAAAAGGGAGAGGAAAGTAAGAGAACAGAAAAGGGAGAGGAAAGTAAGAGAACAGAAAAGGGAGAGGAAAGTAAGAGAACAGAAAAGGGAGAGGAAAGTAAGAGAACAGAAATGGGAGAGGAAAGTAAGAGAACAGAAATGGGAGAGGAAAGTAAGAGAACAGAAAAGGGAGAGGAAAGTAAGAGAACAGAAAAGGGAGAGGAAAGTAAGAGAACAGAAAAGGGAGAGGAAAGTAAGAGAACAGAAAAGGGAGAGGAAAGTAAGAGAACAGAAAAGGGAGAGGAAAGTAAGAGAACAGAAAAGGGAGAGGAAAGTAAGAGAACAGAAAAGGGAGAGGAAAGTAAGAGAACAGAAAAGGGAGAGGAAAGTAAGAGAACAGAAAAGGGAGAGGAAAGAAAAGGAAGAGGAAAGGAAAGGAAGACGCAAGTAAGAGAACAGAAAAGGAAGAGAAAAGAAAAGGAAGAGGAAAGTAGAGAACAGAAAAGAGGAATGTAAGAGAAAAGAAAAGGAAGAGGAAAGAAAAGGAAGAGGAAAGTAAGAGAACAGAAAAGGAAGAGGAAAGAAAGAGAAAAGAAAAGGAAGAAGAAAGAGAAAAGAAAAAAAGAAGAAGAAAGAAAAGAAAAGGCAAGGCAATGAAAAAGACAGAAGAAGAGAAATGAAGAAAGACAGGAAAAGAGAAAGGGGGAAAAGATTGGAAAAGAATGAGAACGAGGAAAGATAAAAAAGAAGGGAAGATAAAAAGAAAGAAGGAGAAAAATAAAGGAAGACAAAAAGAAAAAGAGTTTAAGGAAGAAAGAAAGAACAATAGAGAGAAAAAAAGAGACTATAAATCAAAAGCAATATAAATATGAAATCACTCGCTATGCTTCCAAACAAAGGACCATTTTTCTTCTTAATAGCATACAAAGTGTATTGTTTGTATTCTAGTCAACTTATATTTTTATTACATATTTATTTGTTTGAACAATCAAATAATTTTGGCAGACTCTGAAAGTAATTTACACCGAGCTGTACAGACTGGGCGAAGAGTTCCATTATACTTTTTTATTATTCCAGCAAAACAAATCTCTACATATAAAATATGTTGGTGATACTCGCATGACATCTGGAGGATGTATTTCTATGTGTAACCATGGCGGGATATATCTGACGTACGTGAGGGAAATCATAACACAAGGGAATTCCCAGCCATCCCAAGAGTGAAAATGGCAAGGCGAATACGAGAGTTTTCAGTCTGGAGGAGAGACTTACAGCTTCTATGTGGCTTCACAAGCTGACCCATACTGGAAAAACTATGGGTAACTTCATGGAGGCATATATCATACGCTATCGAAATCTATTTCTGTTAATTCATTGATAGTTACAGGGCGAAAAGATTTATTTAATTTCCAAGTCTTCCTTCATCTGGTCTCACACTGTTGATCGCTGCACTTGCAATCAACTTGTTTTTATCGGAGATCGATCCACTGACTCGGTGGCGACAGCACCAGTTACCCGCTCAGTGGAAGGTCACCCACTTCGCTTCGGATCTTTAATAATCCCGTGCCGAAAACTTGTCTCACTTCAGCAAGTTATTTCTGCTCGTTGTCGCCGTACCAATATCGGCCCTGAAATCATCGTGGTTTTTCCGGTATGTGGCCTCTCACGAAAGCCACAAGTCTCTCCTAGACACGAATACTCCTGTATTCTTCTCTCCATCTTTCACTCTTGAAACGCCTGGAAATTTCCATGTGTAACAGTTTCTCTCAGGTCCGCCAAATATCTGCCGTCATGATCACACCTCCAAATATGTCCGTTAGGCGTCGTACGAGTACCACAGACATTTTTCATGCACATATGGATTCATCCATGCACAGATTTTAAAATGGTTTAGTGGGACTTTTCTCCCACCTCTGCACAGTCTGCACACAAAGTCCGTATACACTTTCATTAAATTAAATTATATTATCTATATAAATTCAATGGAAGAGTCCATAATCGTACCTATCTTTAAGAAGGGGGACAAGACTAACTGTAGTAACTTTCGAGGAATATCACTTTTGTTGACGTCGTACAAAATTTTGTCCAGTATTCTTTTGAGAAGATTAACTCCATATGTAGATGAAATTATTGGGGATCATCAGTGTGGTTTTAGGCGTAATAGATCGACTATTGACCAGATATTTTGTATTCGACAGATAATGGAGAAAAATGGGAGTACAGTGCATCAGTTATTCATAGATTTCAAAAAGGCGTATGACTCGGTTAAGAGAGAAGTTTTATATGATATTCTTATTGAATTTGGTATTCCCAAGAAACTAGTTCGATTAATTAAAATGTGTTTCAGTGAAACGTACAGCAGAGTTCGTATAGGTCAGTTTCTGTCAGATGCGTTTCCAATTCACTGCGGGCTAAAGCAAGGAGATGCACTATCAACTTTACTTTTTAACTTTGCTCTAGAGTATGCCATTAGGAAAGTCCAGGACAACAGAGAGGGTTTGGAATTACATCAGCTGCTTGTCTATGCGGATGACGTGAATATGTTAGGAGAAAATCCACAAACGATTAGGGAAAACACGGGAAATTTACTGGAAGCAAGTAAAGAGATAGGTTTGGAAGTAAATCCCGAAAAGACAAAGTATATGATTATGTCTCGTGACCAGAATATTGTACGAAATTGAAATATAAAAATTGGAAATTTATCTTTTGAAGAGGTGGAGAAGTTCAAATATCTGGGAGCAACAGTAACAAATATCAATGATACTCGGGAGGAAATTAAACACAGAATAAATATGGGAAATGCGTGTTATTATTCGGATGAGAAACTTTTATCATCCAGTCTGCTGTCCAAAAATCTGAAAGTTAGAATTTATAAAACAGTTATATTACCGGTTGTTCTGTATGGTTCTGAAACTTGGACTCTCACTTTGAGAGAGAAACATAGGTTAAGGGTCTTTGAGAATAAGGTGCTTAGGAAAGTATTTGGGGCTAAGAGGGATGAAGTTACAGGAGAATGAAGAAAGTTACACAACGCAGAGCTGCACGCATTGTATTCTTCACCTGACATAATTAGGAACATTAAATCCAGACGTTTGAGATGGGCAGGGCATGTAGCACGTATGGGCGAATCCAGAAATGCATATAGAGTGTTAGTTGGGAGGCCGGAGGGAAAAAGACCTTTGGGGAGGCCGAGACGTAGATGGGAAGATAATATTAAAGTGGATTTGAGGGAGGTGGAATATGATGGTAGAGACTGGATTAATCTTGCTCAAGATAGGGACCAATGGCGGGCTTATGTGAGGGCGGCAATGAACCTCCGGGTTTCTTAAAAGCCAGTCAGTAAGTAAGTATATTAAATTCAAGCTGACGGGCCATGTTCGTGCTGGTGAGGTTGACACATTGCTGTCCATTGTTGACATTCTGAGAATCTTAATGCGTTGCAGCATTTTTAGTTTGTAGTTAGTTGAAGGAATGGCTGACACAAGTGAATACACGATTGAGTTTATATACGTCATTATTAGCTGTTAAAGAAACCGTTCCCTCCACTATGACCAAATACCCGAATGTGAAGTGGAAAAGAATATGGAAAATCTTCACACTACCAAATATTTCAACTGATTGGAAAACAAGTGCATATAAAGTAGTAAATGATATTGTTCCAACAGAAGCAAAAAAGTACCACCATAACATCACGCACTCGCCTCTATGTGAACACTGTGGCAGTTTTGATACTCTTCACCATCGATTAACAACATGCCGACCTGTAGTATGGTCTTGGTTGTGTCGAAAATTAATAAATGCCTCTCACACGGACAACCCGAACGACGTTCGAAGGATGGTACTTCAACTGGAAATGCCCACCCACAGCAATAAATTCGCACTAACATGGATAATTATGGGATACTTACACTACATGATCGGTGACAACAATCCAACGATAGCTGGACTACAAAAGTTACTAATGGAAGCTGAAAGGAAACTGAGAAGAAAAGGACGTAACAATTTGTTAATAATTGAAAATAAGAAAAACATTCTTAGTATATGAAAATAAAACTCAGGAATTTGTATAAAAAGATATGGCGATTATGTGAATAATTGAAGCCTCCAAAAATTATTTAAGATCGAATATATTTTAGTATTACAATATTTGGTTTCATATGTTCATATACTGTCTAAATAAATGTCATAGTTTGGCAGATTTTATCGTAGTACAATCTTAAAAATGTATTTTTTTCTTTTCGTGTGTGTGTTTGTTTTTGTGTGTGTGTGTTTGTTTTTGTGTGTGTGTGTTTGTTTTTGTGTGTGTGTGTTTGTTTTTGTGTGTTTGTGTTTGTGTGTGTTTGTGTTTGTTTGTGTGTGTTTGTGTGTGTTTGTGTTTGTTTGTGTGTGTTTGTTTGTGTGTGTTTGTGTGTGTTTGTGTTTGTTTGTGTGTGTTTGTGTGTGTTTGTGTTTGTTTGTGTGTGTTTGTGTTTGTTTGTGTGTGTGTTTGTGTTTGTTTGTTTGTGTTTGTGTTTGTTTGTGTTTGTTTGTGTTTGTTTGTGTTTGTTTGTGTGTGTTTGTGTTTGTTTGTGTGTGTTTGTTTGTGTGTGTTTGTTTGTGTGTGTTTGTGTTTGTTTGTGTGTGTTTGTGTTTGTTTGTGTGTGTTTGTGTTTGTTTGTGTGTGTTTGTGTTTGTTTGTGTGTGTTTGTGTGTGTTTGTGTTTGTTTGTGTGTGTTTGTGTTTGTTTGTGTGTGTTTGTGTGTTTGTGTGTGTTTGTGTGTGTTTGTGTTTGTTTGTGTTTGTTTGTGTTTGTTTGTGTGTGTTTGTGTTTGTTTGTGTGTGTTTGTGTTTGTTTGTGTGTGTTTGTGTTTGTTTGTGTGTGTTTGTGTTTGTTTGTGTGTGTTTGTGTTTGTTTGTGTGTGTTTGTGTTTGTTTGTGTTTGTTTGTGTGTGTTTGTGTTTGTTTGTGTTTGTTTGTGTTTGTTTGTGTGTGTTTGTGTTTGTGTGTGTTTGTGTTTGTTTGTGTGTGTTTGTGTTTGTTTGTGTGTGTTTGTGTTTGTTTGTGTGTGTTTGTGTGTTTGTGTTTGTGTTTTTGTGTTTGTGTTTGTGATAAAATGTTTATTATATAATTAATGTGTCACAAGATCTCGGGTATTATAGTGTAAATAGTATTATATAACTCATGTCATATATCATGTAAAAATTGTACGTGACAAATAAACGTGTAAAAAAAAATTGAGGAACGTTTGGTGGCCGGTGTGGGTCTATGGGCGTCACGTTAATGGCAAATCATTTAGAAATGTCATGGACGAGTTCGTTGCGCGGTTTGAAAAGGCAGCACCGATAAGGAAGACTTTGTTGTTGTGGGAAAAGAAAGCTTTCACAACGGACGCCGATAAGTGGAAGACCATCCACTGCTGCTGAAGTGGGAATACCAGAATCAACCATCAGGAAACACATGACATTGAACCTGAAATTGAAGTGTTGGCGTACATTGAATGATAATGAATTATTAGAAGGTGATTTGGAGAGACGTGTGGACGCTTGTGGTCGAATGGTGCAAAAATGTCTAATAATCACTCAGCAGGCAAAGATACTGTTTTCTGACGAATGCACGATTTATCGCAGCTCCCGCTGATGAACTGTAAAATGCGGTGCACGTAGTTTTCCAAACAGTGACACCAAGAATGTGGTTAACATGAACAAGAGAACATGGCGTGCATTCGACTATGCAGAGACAGAGGGACACATACTGATGATTTGGATTCCTAAGAGATACAGTACGTTGCGCCTTTTGTAATGTGTATACAAACTGTAATGTAATGTGTATACGGACTTAGTGCGCACACTGTACATAAATTATAGATAATTTCTAATCAATACAACTTGAAAATGCCCATCAATAAAACAAAAATCATAGCTTATATCAGATAATATGCACTCAGATGCAAAATACCGATAAAATGACGCATTATCAAGTAAATTCTTTTGATTACTTAGCCTGCAGTCTCCCTTTCACCACAGTCTAGTATATACAGTCACGAAGCTCAATACGTAGTAAATATGCATCCATAGATAGTTGCTAACCACTAGGATCGCTAATATCGCCTCATTACAGACAATGCGGCACAATCTATTGTTCCTAGCACTCTCACAACTCAAGCTTCGTGACTGTATATACTAGACTGTTTTCACTCTTTCAAGAGGCACGAAATACATCATTCTCTTCAGAAGTTTTCTCTTAATAACAAAGCTGCTCAGCCGCAACTTTAGCAGTGCATGAAATTTATGGTCGTGAGATCGAACCCTGACTTGGCTATGATGTTTGTCCCTAATCAATACGACGTCCTGCAGTGATGAAGGTTAGGACCGATCTTTCCCATGCTCCCGTGAAGCTGTGTCTCTTTTCTCTCTGTTCTGGCTTCGAAATTGCTTTGCGGAGAAAACATCTTAACCGGTTGGTGCAGTCGAGGATTACTAGACAGTTGATAGGTACAACGAACCGAATTCTAATTACTCGTATATTGAGTAAAATAATGAAATAATGTTACCTTGAGCTCCTCGTCGACGAGTCCGACAAACTTGCCGATATTGTAAAACATCTGCTCTGTGCATGGCACCTGGTTCATAATCTGGCCTGGCTGGTACGTGAGTAGGCGAACTATGTGTTTGTTACCTTTAAGTCCTATGGCAATAAAATGTATTGTATAATTTACATCGTAAAGAATAGTGCATCTAAACGAAAAGTTTACCTCCAACTATGAATAATTATCACTCAGTAATACATAATATATCATGTAATGAATTAACAAATAATTACTGTAATTGCCCACATCTAGCATCTTACACACAAGTCAAATGTTTAGGAATTATTATGTATAAATATTTACGTTGGGATAAACAAATTCATTTTATGTGTACAAGTATAAGAAAGACAATTTATAAATTCATAATACTTCGAAATTTTATCACTAAGAGAGCATTGACAATAATATATTTAGCTTCAGTACACTCATTAATACAATATGGTATAATAAATTGGGGTGGAGTAGCATCATTTGTACTTAATTCATTAATTTTATTACACAGAAGATTAATAAAAATTTGTCAGCTAAAAATATGGATTACCCAACAAATTCAATTTATACAAATTTTAAACTATTAACTATTGAAGAAATTTATAAATATAGTTTACTAACTTACTACCACAGAAATCAAATAAAACAAATCTAATAGACATGAATATCGTACTCGAAGACAAAAGTTTACTTTCCCATTAATTGAGCCTAAATGTCATACAAGTGCAGCACTTGAACATGGTGCTAGTTTCGGCCCGAAACTTTGTAATAATATTACAAACCATTTTCCATATTTGAAATATTTTAAAATTGAAGCTTTTAGAAAAGAAATATGTAAAATTATGATGACATATAAAATTAACAAATGTATGTATTTTTTTTACCTTTTATTTCTGTCGACTATATTCATGTTTTTATTGAATATCACTGGCTTCTGTCTGAGTGTCAATTTATATTAAATGTGTTTTTTCTCTCTTTTTCTCTTTCTTCTTTTTTGCTCTTGTGTGTTATTTATGGTTTGAATTAAGTTACTTATTTAGTAAGCTGTCCTTGTAAATTTTATGTTATATTATTGGCTAAGACTAATAATTATTGTAATTAATTATAGCTAGTTAAATAAAATAAAATTTAAAAAAAAATTAAAATTAAAATTCTTCTCGCCGTACCCATTTGCACTGATGATGAAACCTATGTACAGTTTCGAAAGTTTGAAAATGTTAATTTCCAGGGTACTTTGGAATACCCAGAAGCCTACTTCTGAATACCTTCACCGCCAAAGCCTAAAAACTCATATGTACTTCCCTTATTTATTTGACGTGACACTCCATTCATATCCGTAGAGTGAACATAGACACGCAGGAACCATAGACATTTGAATTAGCACCGTATTCATATCTGTAGCGAGTGAATTCTTCGAGATTTCACTCGTCTGCTATAGAATCAGCAATGGGGGGGGGGGGAATAGTGACGGTGTCAATTGTCATGGCAACGTGATGTTTAATAGCACAAATTTTGTGCGAGATCGTGCGTATTTGCATGTTTTCCGCACAGAACCAATACGCGGTAAGTGTGAAATATCACATTCAGTATTCCCAACGTAACACACATAACAATTTCCCTCTGCTTACCGCTTAAGCGCGACATTCATTTTACTGCTTTAGGCTTTTAACATATTATTTTTAGAGACGTTTAACATAGTAATAATTATAAATTGGAAACTTACCACTGCAATTTCACCTAAATTGCACTGTTAATTATTGTTTTTAAATATTTGCAAAAATTAAGTAAAGTCTACTACTCCACGAAAGCTATTGTATTCCTGATACAAGTAACATTAAGGAAGCCGTGAAAAAATCAACAAGACTCCAGATGCCGATGTTATTACTGCAATATGTTATATAAATAATATTGTTAAAATATTAAAATGAAAAATAAATCATTACATAACCTTACCGTTTGTTTTAAGTTCGCATTTATAGACTGGGGGGAAAAAAAAGACAGACGTATATCACGGCCTGCTGAAGTATACGAGTAGATATTTTTGTTTTCTAAAGTTGCCGTCATTAAACAGAAACCAAGATGGAGATTTCATTGCAACTAATTAGAAATTCGTCTTTCAGGTAGGTAATAAACGATCTTCGCACAAAATAATGTACGATACACGAGCGGTATGTTTGTTTTCATGTTCTCGGAAATTAAAAAAGCTCAACTACGTTTCGCTTTTTCAATCTTTTCCTCGAACATGAAAACGTCAACATACCGCTCTTGTAACGTATATTACTATTCCCGAGTACTGCATGCTGCCTAACGTACCTACAGAAAGCATTAGTATGTAATCCATGGAAATAGCCGTAGGTCTACATATGATGCAATTAAATTAAATTTGTTAGAAAAGAAAGCAATGGAGAAAGAGTACCACCTCATAATCCCTCAGCATTCTCTGTACGAATGCACAAACCTTCTTCCAGAGAATAGTAATTTCCTGAAAGGTTTTTGACGGGCTGCGGGCAAGTCACTCCTCGAGCTCCTGCAACATGTCCATCAAATTTATCAGTGGTGTGTCTTACAGAAATATACTAGTTCCCATTTTCAATACAGATCCAACGTTACCTAGATATAAAGCCATTTCTGTCTGCGCGTCTACGTAAGAAGTGTTCTGTGAATCTAGAGAATTTATCACCTTCAGAACGTACCCATGAGGCCAGACATCAGAATCTTCGTCGTATTCTTCAATCTGCAATCGAAAAGACATATTGTTGCTACTTAGTTCCATTTACACGCTCGTGCACTTTATTACTACTGGTTCCCACATGCAACTTGCGCGAAATATCTGTATTGTGGAGACCTCTGATGAATTAACTGTATAATTCCGTGTACAGGTATTAAACATTAGCATTCTTACTAATAAACCATGTATAGTTTTTATACGAGACTTATGCAGAGTTGAGACAGAAAACGTTACTAATAAACCGTGAATAAGCTATGGACGTATAAACAGGCTGTAACTATAAAATGGGAATTACTTTTCAGTAGTTATATACACGAAACCCCTTGTTTAAGCGTTGTATTTAGGGAAAAAATGGCCGTCCCTTTAACAGCTGTTCGTATCGACTGTCATTTTATGATGATGTTTACCTTGTAACCACAGAACAACAAACCAAAGATCATAGCATTATTAGAATAATATTGCTGTAGCTTGTACTCTTTGACCAAAATGTAGTGTGGTAATCGATTAGAGCCAGTTGTACTATCGATATTTAACACGCCACACTAGAGCGCTCTACCGGATCCAGTAGAGAACCTCACATATTCTATTACCTTTCGTAACGAAGTAATGACGAAACTATGACGTAGCTTGTAACAGTTATACCGTTATACACGACGTATGTACTGGGTGTTCAGTTCAAAATGTGTCATGGCTCGCTGTATGTCGTCATGTGGCTAGTCGATGAATCTAGAAAATTCAATCTTCCTACACTTCCGCAGAGGCGTATTACCTAACTGCGAGAGAAGTTGCCTAGCAAGTACGGCGTTCATTCTGAAGATTACTTACCGATACTTACGGTAACGCCAGTAGTGGCAAGAATGTGAACTGTTTGGAAACACGTACTGAAGTGAGTTTTTTTCTTACTGTCGGGATATGGGGAGAGGGTTAAGACGATTACTTACTTATTTGTTGACATCAAGTTAATGTCAACAAATACGTAAGTCAACATGGACACGGAGCATTTTGATTTGTGTTGTGGAATGTTACCATACGCAACCGATGATAACAAATACCCTGCGTACGACTTGCCGGCGCAAAACACAGTTCGAAAGAGGTTATGGTAGCACACAGACCGTACAGACCGCCATCTGTTGCTACGACATTCAAGTTATACCGTACACGTTCTCAAGTTCAGATTGAAGAACGCCTTAAATAATAGGCAACTTCTCTAACATATAAGCTGAAACTCGCTTCAAATCGGTGACCCAACAACAGTGACGTCATGACACACTTTGAAATGAACACTCAGTAGTGATTATTAGTAAGGAATTTACACACGACTTATAAACGAGCTACTCATTGTATAAGTATAAGACAGTTAAACGTCTATATAGAGTTTTTATTAGTAAGACCGTGAAACACTAACATTAAAAATACAGGCTATTAAACTATTCAAAATAGAAATAACGTATGTTATACAATTAGGTTATTAATAAATAACCAGTGTCTGTGTTGTAAAATACAACATCATAGTTAAAATACAAGGCAATATTAAAAACCGGCCATTACTTATTAATATTGAACCAGTCCGTGTTTATTCCAAATCAGTTACATTGTATGACGATAGAAAACAGATACTGTTAATATACAGGGCGGAAGTGAAATAACCCTGCAGATTGAAAGGGGCGATAGGGTACACGTAAAGAAGTACAAAACCTATATTACATTTCGTGATTAAATGCATAGCTAATTAGAAAATTAAGTTGAAAGTATCAGCAGTCTGGCAACATCGCCGCTAACACAGTCGTCTTTCTTCTCTTAATAAAGATGTATGAGGTCAACGAACTCAGTTCTGTCCCTCCCTTTCTCGCTGCGACGTTGTAATCTCCGCGCATCGTTCAATGCCCTTGAAATTAAATTAAATTAAATTTACACGAAAACCGTCCACGCTATTGAAATATGTCGCAAGGATAAATGATTCTTTATTAGAATTTCTATCTATATGGACAAAAATCACGATTCTACTCCCAATAGTTACTGAATATGAGAATGTTAAACATTTGGGGGGAAAAAAAATATTTTCCCCAAATGTTTTAACACCCTCTCATTCGATGACTAATGCGAGTAAGATGGTGATTTTTGTCTATGTAGATAGAAAGCCTAATAAATAATAATTTATCCGTTTGGCGTATTTCAATAGCGTGGACGGTTTGCGTGTAAATTTAATTTTAAACCACCAATTTCAATCCACTGAACGAAGCGTGCAGATTGCAACGTCGTAGCTGGAGAGGGAGGTGAAATGTAGCTCACCTAGCGAGACAGACCTAAGTTCGTTGACCTCTTACACCTATACAGGGCTCCTACGAAAGACCTTTAGTTAAAAAAAAAAACTTCTCACAGAATGGAATTTACGCCAAATGCTTTTCTTGGACATATCCATCTTCATTTCTTTGAGTTTCAATGCGGAAACGCAAGTATCAATGTCAATACGATCAGCGGTTTTTTTCATGTGGGAGTAAAGTAGTAGATAATTTCAGGTCATCGCAGATTGTTGGTAAGAATATGACATTTTGGAGTGTATTAGATACCAGTAAATGCAGAACATCATTATGGCCACGTTAAAACGCTAGCATAATAATCTTCAATCAGTGACGTATTTATTGGCCATAAGCTTGTAATACTCGCTGAAGATCAGAGATTAAGTTATTTAATATATTTTCTCACGTATTTTCAACAGTAGAGGCTGTTGTGGGGAACCCATTGAGATGCTGAAAATGAGGCGAATGCTGTAGCAGAGTTGTAGAATCGTATAATATAAATCGTAAATAAAATCATTCATCGAAAATCATTAGCTGTTTCAACGTTTTATTCGTTGCTGGTTGTGGGAAATAAACTAACTCATGTCAGCAAGGAATTTAATGTCCTACTTTTCGTACGGCCAACGCCTGGATTTTTAATAAGTCTGGACTATCTACATCTGAATGGGGTAAACTGCCTCAAAATGAATGCCAATTTAGCAGCAGTTAGAGGAGTACCTGGTCGCTCTTTGGACGGATCTCAGTGCAGACATGGCTGCACTGAAACCCTTGCCCACGACCAAGGTCAGTGTAACAGAGGTTTACTCCTCTGAAATCCCAAACACCATCATCTTCGATCCTTAATAAATTGCAACTGCTTTAAGAAAAAAGTCTTGGATAGTAGAAGAGCAAGTTTTTTGCCTTTCTACTAATGGCTCCTCTAGACGTACTGACATCATAGCATATTCCCAGACTACCAAGAAAGGATATATAATTGATCCTACCATAAGGATTGAAACGGGGAGTAGCCAGCCGGAGGATGTCAATAAAGAAAAGATCAACATTTATCTGCCAACAGTTGATTAGGTACTTCAAAGCAAAATACCAGCTTGAAGACATTGAGGTGATTGGTCTTCTTATTGGAGCTCGTGGTATGATTCCCAAGTTCTTTGAAAGCTTCAGGAAGACTTTTGAACTACCACAGACACTTACTGCTGACATCATAACTTCAGTTTTGAAACGCTCTTGCCAAATTCTGAGTCATCATATTCACTCTGTTTAATTTTTTTCTTCACTTTAAAATTCATGTATGTTTATTTTAATTTTCTTTCTACAAAATTTATGTAAACATTTAATATTGTAAAATTCATGTAGGAGAGTATACTGAGTTCTTCTGGGCTACCTCCAATGGGAGGCAGTTGTTATTGTTGTTATTATTATTATTGTTATTATTATTGTTATTATTATTATTATTATTATTATTATTATTATTATTATTATTATTATCTGTACTTCATAGCGTTTACGAATCTGATCGATTAAACCAAAAGAAATACAAATTATTTGATATAGTTTAAATACGCAGAATATGAAGCATGACTCAATTAATTAATAATGCCTCTACCTAGGATAATTAGCGAATCACACATACATATCTACACCACACCGCTATTATATCTGAAAAAACTCACACCACTTGATTTATAACTATAAAAGTATTTCATTTTTAATAACAATATTATTTATGTCTTACATAAGATTTGTAGCTTTTATTGACATACCGTTACTCAGAAAATTATAGAAATTAAGATCTAATGAAAGTTATTCTCTACGTTTACTTGCATAACCTCAAAAGGTTTCATTTTCATATCATCAATAATGGTATTAATGTGAATCATTAGTGACAATAATACACCGTACAATTACCTGTAATATTTCATTTTTAATGGAAATAATGTCAACAAACCATACTGAGTTTTGTAGTTTTTAATAACTGTACTAAGAAAATTACACAACAGGGAATCAGAACTGTAAATTTTATTCATGATAATATAACCTTCGTAATAAGTTTTGAAATTTTTAGTAACCAATATGGAGACAAATGAAGATCGATCTATTGGCATTATATCAGAGAATCTGTTGGCAATTCTGGAATCATAGCATCCATTATCTATACATTTAATTTGAAATGTGGCGGAAAATTTTATGAAAACTATACATCCTGGGAGGTTGTGTGATGTCTCATTCGAAAGCTAATAATATTAATATTGCGGGAACATCTAAATGGTTTGTAGCGAAGTTCATAAAAAGCTTTACATATAAAAAATATGTACGACCGTCGCAGTAAAGCGTATACCGTAGGACATCTTGCAGTCCGTTTCGTAGTGTTGTGCAGAGGGCCGTGGTTCACGTAATGTACTTTATCTTCATTTAAGTTATTAATACAGCTTTTTGAGGCATTTTGAAGGTCATAAATGGTGTCAGTAATGTGGGGCTTTGTGTATAGGAAAGGCTACGTTTCGAATAATGAAATTTCAAACAATAAAACATCGTATTTCCTTAAAACGTTCATAAATTTAGTTATCGATTATCGAAGCCTTCTGTACATGCGAGATGTTGACGTCACAATATCATGCTTTTCGAGACCTCGATAATATTGATTTGTTTATCTTTCAACTGTCACGTATTTTTTTCGTGCTTCAATATTGTACATGTGTTTTTTATCTGGTGTTACTAAAAAGTAATAGTGTTATGTTGTGAATTTAGTTCTTCGTTATTAGTTCATAATTATGAGTGTAGCTGGTCGACCAAGAAAATGTGGTAGAACGTTTAGAAATGTAAGTGCATTAAGAACTCATAAACGACTATGTAGAAAATGATGTTTGTAACAACGTTTCAAGAAGTGAAATTATGCATGAAGACAGTATTACATGTTACGATGTAAAAATTTTTAAAAATATGTGCGTCCATCGCAGCAAAAACGTATACCGTAGGACATCTTGCAGTTCATTTCGTAGTGTTGTGCGGAGGGTCGTGATTCACGTAATGTAGGCTACTTCATCTTATTAATACAGCTGTGTTAGGTTTTTTGAAGGTCATGAATAGTTTCAGTAATGTTGGATTTTGTGTATAGGAATTTTATTATGGTTCTCAATCTCTATCTAAAGCCACTAGAATTGTTTATTTTAATGTTTGTCTTATATATATGAAGAGTCCACTGCAAGAATGATGGATGTCACTTTCTTGTCGAAAATGAACCAAGACTGTCAATGCATAGCTTAAGACATACAGAATGCACATAGAGAGTTATATGGCATTAATACTGATAGTCGTTGTCCAGTAATGATCGGAAAATCACAGTTAAGTTTTGAGCGCTAAGCATTTCAAACGTTCAATTGCTTCTCCTGCTAAATGTATTCCAAATGACATCCGTCATTCTTGCAGTGGACTCTTCATATATATATATATATATATATATATATATATTTATATATACACTTATAATATGTTGTTGTTGTTGTTTTCTAATGCCAGGCGTTTGACAATAAAGTCATTTGACCTCTTGCACTCCAATATTTTTCAAAGATATTATCATGGCCAGCCACTGAAGCACAGATTTTAAGGTGTTCTGAATTCATTTCTTGGTTTGAGTTGCACAATGGGCAGGGCAGTTAGGGGACTGATATATTCCAATTCTATGCAGGTGTTTGGCCAAGCAATCATGGCCTGTTGCCAATCTAAATGCAGCTACAGAGGATTTTCGTGGTAAATCGGGAATTAACTGTTGTTGTTGTTTTCTAATGCCAGGCATTTGACAATAAAGTCATTTGACCTCTTGCACTCCAATATTTTTCAAAGATATTGGAGTGAAAATGGCAAATTGTAGCCGATTTAAGTGAACACCATATTTTAACGTTTTGGTGGCTATTTCATTCACACACAACCCCCAGAATGTCTGGAGGACCACGCCTGCTGTTGGTCGACGGGTCCACTGGACCTAGTTGGTGAGATCTTGTTGATCACCAGCTTTCCCTCCTTAAGCCACTGGAGGACGATTTTAGTGCCATAGCAGGTCAGCACTAGAAACAGAAAAGTAGGAAGGGTAGGAAGGAAAGTGAAATGAACCCCTAGGCCTCGAATGCTCTAATACTGTCGGGGTCGAAGAAAGTAAAAGTTCAGTCAGAGGACTGGATAGGAAAGGGTAAAGAGAGAGTTAGGTATTGAATAGAGGAAAATTATACCAAATTCGGCCAATAACTCATCAAGCTGACCAGTGCTAATTGATGAGTAGCCCCTCCCTTTAGTTCAGCTTGTAAAATTATGCTTACTAACAGCTGCACCATGGGAAGGTAGGGATGGGACATTGGGTATTTTTCCAGGTTGGCTCCTTAAAGCCTTCAATGGGAAGGATTAATGGCTCTCCCCCCTTTATTCGACAAATACCGTTTTGCAGCCTGGAATTAACTGTGGATTTTGATGCAGAGAGTTCCATTTTTTCCGTTGAGATTGTGTTATCAAATTTTGTTTGTTGAAGTCTAAGTATGTAGATTTAATAAATCTTTTCACAGAGTAATACGTAGATTTAGTAACAGGTCTGTAAGTAGCAGTGCTGCCCTTCTTATATACTTAGACATATTAAAATTTAAAATAGAATGTTGTTGACCTACAATTAATTTAGGTGCTGTTACCGCTCGGTACCCCTTTTTCAAGGGCAGCTATCCTTTTTGGATTCTTCTTTCGGATATTTTTAAAAATCCCTGTCTGTGCATTTGTTCCTTTTACATAAATCAATACATTGTTCGCCTAACAAATTAGGAGAACAAAACCTCAAAGACATTAACCCATTTATGCCCAGGTGGGTCGTTTTCGACCCATTGATTAAAATTATTTTCCACGCGAATTAGTCTAGGCAACACAACGTATTTACTTTTCTTAAATGCACAAAAGTACAATGCACTTGTGGAACACGCGGGAAACCAACAGACCACGTCATTATTGCGCGGGAACTTTCCGAATAAATATGACGCAACTACCGTCTGCCTTGGAGAAGAAAAAGTGAGTAAAAACTCTGTTCAATCCGTGAATTTTATTAACAATCAGTGTTTCCTGCCAAGAAGATTCAGGAGAATATTATCTTGTACGTTTTCGTCAATATTTACGCTATTTGCTGTACAGTAGGGCTTAGAATTTAGTGTGGGTCGATAACGACCCACTAAGCACTTACTCGAGGATTACCTTTCACATAGCTTTTCATTATGAAATCATTTTGTTTTCTTATTATTTTCCTTTGAGCGATGTTTTTACGAACAACTACCTCAATAGAAGTTTGTGTAAGAATTAGGAGTGCTTTTGGGAATGATAATTCTGATAGCATTTCTCAGAATATCTCAGGCTTATTACCGCTTTCGTTTAAAACATTGTTTTATTTGTGTAATGTTATATCTCACTGCTTGGGATGCATTCTGGATAGTCTTTGACGAACTAAGTAGTTCATAATTCTCGGCACTAGCGGCACCTATGAGAGCCGAGTGTGAATGACAATCAGAAAATATGGGGCAGATATATTCATTGGTCTGCCTGAGGATAACGGATGCAGATTCAGGAGATGAAGATTGCAAGGACTCCAACCGAGCTCAACTACAAGCCACAGCAGAGTTAGTGACAGAGCTACCAGACATATGAGGAAGGGGCACCGATATTAGAAAAGATTCAGATCTTATCAGCAATGAAAATGGGAATTCTCCACCACCGACACGTAGAATAAAGCGAGAAAGAAATAAAGGTGAGCATCATGTCTATTGAATATGAAGTAGCCCCTTTACAAGAAGAGGAAATCAAAGTTCGTCTGCCTTATGTTTTCCGTAAATATAATTGCAATATGAGTGGAATACATACTTCTGACCTACGTGGAAAAAATGGCACATACCATTACTTTCGTGGTTATTAGATGTGTGCATGAACAATGCTTGGCTTCTCAGTCTGTCGATCATATGGAAAGTCTTTGGATGCACTCGCCTTCGGCCACAAAATAACGCAAGCCTAAACTATGACACTTCTCCAAAGAGTGGAAGACGAGTTAGTTCCTTCGATACCATCAAAGAACACCGGAGAAAGGATCACTGTGGGCACTATAGCCCAACAACAAAGACGCCGATACAAGATTTGTGGCAATGTAAAAGCATGTCAGAGATGCACCATATCATGAGTAGAACTAAGGACTTATGTCATGTATTTTTAGTAGGTTATTTTACGACGCTGTACCAACATCTCATGTTATTTATTGTCTGAATGAGATGAAGGTGATAATGCCGGTGAAAAGTGTCCAGGGTCCAGCATCGATAGTTATCCAGCATTTGCTCATATTGGGTTGAGGGAAAAACCCGGAAAAAAACCTCAACCAGGTAACTTGCTCCAGCCGGGAATCGAACCCGGGCAACCTGGTTTCGCGGCCAGACGCGCTAACCGCTACTCCACAGGTGTGGACCTTATGTCATGTACCATAATTTATTGTGTTTCAAATTATTTATTTCTTCCAGTACAAGGTTTCCTTTCAGATTTGTGAATGTAAAATACATGTGAATGTGAATGTAGCTCTCAGGGAAATTATAATTATTAGTCAATAAATATTTTTAAAAAATCGTATGCGTTTTTAATATGGTAATGATTTGTTTACACATTACTTTTAAATTTAACAAGTTGCATACTACGCAAAAGCATAAATAAAACAATAAATCATCAAAACATTATAATGAACAAATTCTCGAGGAAGTGCCTAGTGGGTCGTTATCGACCCACCCCATAAATTTTTACCGAAGTAACAAAATCAGTATTTTCATAGTTCCTCATGCTTACAACGTCCCTCTGACTCATTTAATATGATATGTGAAACAAAAATTAAAAAAAAATAATCTGGGCTTAAATGGGTTAAGAACACGATACATTGAGGACAAGAGACAAGGAAAGATACGTAGATATACAATACATAAATTAATACATAAAACACTTGCACAAATACAATTTTAAATATAACTTAGATACATTCGTACAATAACACAAATACACGCACACGCCTGAGTGCGCTCTCATACACACACGCCGCGCTCAAAACAATGGTCAACATCAGGGATTTAGAGCCATTTTTGGAGTCCTGTATTTTACAAATTGATTTATGTTGTATTGTCCAATTTGCCGCACTGTGGGACTGGGATTCTTGTCAAGGCCTGTATTCTGAAAAGCTATTAGTTCTCAAAACTGACGTCAGATGGATTTTGGAAAATAGGAAAATTATGTAGGAAAATTGAAATTTCACTGAAAACTACTATTTTTTCGCAAATTGTTGGGTTCCAAGCTTCAAAATGAGGTGTCATTCATTAAAATCCGTTCAGCCGTTTTCCCGTAATTTCCATTACCAGTTCAAATAGGTTATTTTATGTTTTATTATTAATTGTAATTATTGTGTTAAATTGCATTGTGTATTGTATAATTGTATTGTGTATTGTAATTTTATTGTGTATTGTTTATATTGTGTATACCACTGCCACCGGGTGCTTGCCCACTTGCAGTGTAAATAAATACATACATACAAATTATATACGATTGCGTAACGGGTATTGGCAGAACCTTCATCAGTTACAAGCCGGAGCCATAGTCTGCAGCACTGTAATTAAATGTCAAGCGGAGGCCTACGATGCAGAACATGTGTTTGTGTTAATGCCGATTTTCAATGTAAATTAATGTTACAATATAAGTGTGTATCGATGGAATTATTTTGGCGGTCGTACCAAACGTTAATTGTTGATGTATTATAAACTAAGTGCGTGATGACGATAAAAACAAGACAATAAATTAAAATATGGCTACAGTCTTTGGCAATTTTTACGGTTATTAATAATGACAAAATGATTGGCAATTTATTCTTCTAAATATTAAATATTGTATAAACTGCATTTTTATAGTCTTGTGGTTTGTGATGTATCAGAATTCTAACCAAATTGTTGGGTCTCAACTGCCATATCAATAAAGTTACGCCTTGATTTTCAAGTTCATTGAAAACAGCTGTTTCGTGATCCCATAAATGTTGCAGTTTTGTTGAAGAGTCGGAATGCCTGCTGTACGTCAGAATTAGCTGTAATTTGTAGATGCATACACTCACTTTGTTGGTTTTCAAGGTTTGTTTATTAATATTATTCCTTTTGTAATGAATTAGTTATAAACATGTTTCTTTTCACTTCGTATTTAGAGGATTTAAAGTTCATTCATGTTTCCACATTTTTTTTTCACAATCTTTATACAGGGTGCGTCAGAAAGAACGGATGGATTTCACATGGCAAGAAAATTCTAAAGATTCATCAAATCAAAAATTTATTGTTATCAACATATTCACCAATACATGCAGTTTATTTATGGAAAACAACATTATCGATATGATGTCCTTGGCTTTCAATACAGGCATCGAGGCGTTTTCTGATGTTCGCCATCACTTTCACAGTCATAGCTGGTGCAATTGCCACGATTTCTTCACGAATCGCTGTCTTCAGTTCGTCCAGTGTATGCGATCGATGTTTACAAACTTACGCCTTCAAATGGTCCCAAAGAAAGAAGTCGCAGGGCGCGAGATCTTACCGTAGCCTCGGACAATCTCAGTGCAATAGAATTTCGTCCAGGTGATTTCTTCTTTAATGTTGAACCTGTGATACGAAATGAAGCCACCCACCGCAAAATTGTATTCCGAGTTGGAATCCTAGCGTGACATCCGATGTCGAAATGAGTCCTGAGTGGCGATCACAGACTCTTCATTTTTCAAAAATGTCTCTACGATGAAAGCACGTTGTACACCAGACCAACACCATGTTCTCAACTGAAACTGCATTCTCTGGCTGACCCAACAATCGTGGTCCCCCTCACTATATCTCTCTCCTCGTTGCGTATCGATAGTTTGAAATCCATCCGTTCTTTCTGACGCACCCTATACTTGGTCTAACTGTATTTACATCCTCATACTTTATATTACAATATGTCAGTAGTTTCCTCTGGTTACATTTTTATTTTATTTGCATAATTTACATTCTTAGCCTGTTTTCTGCAGTTATATTTATTTAAAATTATATTTTAAAAGTTTATAACAAATAATTTAGGATAACGGTATTGTTATGGTGACTGGCTAGGTTCAAACTAAAACTGGCTTCCTGGGCATATGAAATATTTATAGAAAAGCACGACAGATAATAACATGAAAATGAAATATATATGATATCCTAGACCTTTCCCGTCAGAGGTGAAACAACATAAAGCGACAAAACATAGACAATTTACTAGTTACATAATGGTTAATTGACTGGAATAGGGTATTGCGAAAATACGTCGTTATTTATTTATTTTTATACAAGTAACATTTGTTTAAGTATTTATTTATTTTCCCTTGTACCATCAATAAAAAAATACATATTTTTAATTTTTTAAGTTATAAGTGGCTGTATGCAAGTACTTACTCGGTATTCTGAAACTCAAATAATAGTAATATACGTTACAAGAGCGGTATGTTGACGTTTTCATGGTCGAGGAAAAGATTGAAAAAGCGAAACGTAGTTGAGCTTTTTTAATTTCCGAGAACATGAAAACAAACATACCGCTCGTGTATCGTACATTATTTTGTGCGAAGATCGTTTATTACATACCTGAAAGACGAATTTCTAATTAGTTGCAATGAAATCTCCATGTTGGTTTCTGTTTAATGACGGCAACTTCGGAAAACCAAAATATCTTTCTTCAACATTGTTGCTATAAAATGTTTTCTGTGTTTACTATACTCCAGCAGGCCGTGATATACGTCTGTCTTTTTTTTTTGCCCCAGTCTATAAATGCGAACTTAAAAAAAACGGTAAGGTTATGTAATGAGTTATTTTTCATTTTAATATTTTAACAATATTATTTATATAACATATTGCAGTAATAACATCGGCATCTGGAATCTTGTTGATTTTTTCACGGCTTCCTTAATGTTACTTGTATCAGGAATGCAATAAGTTTCGTGGAGTAGTAGACTTTACTTAATTTTCGCAAATATTTAAAAACAATAATTAACATTGCAATTTAGGTGAAATTGCAGTGGTAAGTTTCCAATTTATAATTATTACTATGTTAAACGTCTCTAAAAATAATATGTTAAAAGCCTAAAGCAGTAAAATGAATGTGGCGCTTAAGCGGTAAGAAGAGGGAAATTGTTATGTGTGTTACGTTGGGAATACTGAATGTGGTATTTCACACTTACCGCGTATTGGTTCTGTGCGGAAAACAAGCAAATACGCACGATCTCGCACAAAATACCATTTCGGATTCCGTAATAAATTACGTACATCAATACACTGAATCGTGATCATATGCACTTACTTCTGTACCATATTAATGTCGAAAATGTACATGTGACGTCGAAATCAAAGCACTAAAACGTCAAACGTCATGCCTTTATTTCGCCTCCGCCCGCCTCCACTCAGCGTTGCCAAACCTACCCATGCTCCGGCTTGTAACTGAAGAAGGCTCTGTAATGGTAATTGATACTGCCGTCGATCATGCTGCTTTAAATTCGATTGCCCATTCGCTGTCACTGAGATTCATTGGTTTGTTGCACTCGTATTTAAAAATTATTGTTGTATCGTTTTGATATTTCTTTGTTAAAGTCTTAATTGAATTTAAAAAAATAGATTGTTTTCTACTTCGTGCAAATAGCACTTTTGTGATCTCAAGGCGTTGGCCTACCAAAGACATCTATTCGTAAAATAGCAAACTGACAAGAACAACCGACCGATAATTTTTCCTGGCGTCCTCACAATCAAGAGACTCTCTTCTTTTACGTACAGTGAGTCTACAAATCAGAACTCTAAAGGCGCGTCTCCACTATTAAACATTTAACAACAACATGTTAAATATAACATGTTGAATTTAAAATGTATATGGACATTTCAAGCCTCAATTGACTTAACATGTTAACTAAGTATGTTGAATTTAACACTTTTAACATGTTGGCGTGTTTTCCAGCAGAAATCGAAAACATGTCAAGTCAAGACTGCCTCCGTGGTCTGTTGGTCAGCGTGCTGGCTTACAGAACTGGAAGTCCCGGGTTCGATTCCCGGGCTCAGCTCTCGGTGAATTTTACTTGAAGAAGAAAAATTACCTGGGTTTCTAGAGTCTGGAAATTTGTATGATTGTGAGTGTGCCGGGTTAATATTAATTAACCAATTATCAAAAATATAAAATACATCAGGACTGTCGCTGGGCATTAACCTGAACACAAGTTTCAGCGTCACATTGTTGACAAATATCTCTATCTGTTAGCACAACCATAAAGCATCTAATAGATGCTATAGAGTTATAGGTCGCGCCAGGGTTTTTCGCAGATGGATTTTCTTTATGTGCACTGGAGAGCGAGTTCCTCACCGCTGCAAGATCGGCTGTTATCTCTGTCGCAGTGGAATGGGCAGGACATGAGAGTAAACGTGCACGCCCGAGTATTTGTGCACTCTGGACAGTCACCTCAAAAAACTAAACAAATATTACAGTAGTCTATATGTGTCTTTGGTATTCCCAAGAAACTTGTTCGATTAATTAAAATGTGTCTCAATGAAACTTGCAGCAGAGTCCGTATAGACCAGTTTCTGATGCTTTTCCAATTCACTGCGGGCTAAAGCAAGGAGATGCACTATCCATTTACTTTTTAACTTCGCTCTAGAATATGCCATTAGGAAAGTTAAGGATAACAGAGAGGGTTTGTTGCTTGTCTATGCGGATGACGTGAATATGTTAGGAAAAACCCCACAAACGATTAGGGAAAACACGGAAATTTTACTTGAAGCAAATAAAGCGATAGGTTTGGTAGTAAATCCCAAAAAGACAAAGTATATGATTATGTCTCGTGACCAGAATATTGTACGAAATGGAAATATAATATGTTATATATATGGAAATATATATGTATATGGAAATATATTAATCCTTATACCCGAACCCACGCTTTCAGAAGTCGAAATTGCGATAGAAAATCTGAAAAAGTACAAGTCTCCAGGTATCGATCAAATTCCAGCAGAATTAATACAAGAGGGTGGGAGTGCATTATATAGCGAAATTTATAAACTTGTACTTGCTATTTGGGAAAAGGAAATTGTACCAGAACAATGGAAGGAGTCCATAATTGTACCTATTTTTAAAAAGGGGGACAAAACCAACTGTGGTAACTTTCGAGGAATATCACTTTTGTTGACGTCGTACAAAATTTTGTCCAATATTCTTTTGAGAAGATTAACTCCGTACGTAGATGAAATTATTGGGGATCATCAGTGCGGTTTTCGGCGTAATAGATCGACTATTGATCAGATTTTTTGTATTCGACAGATAATGGAGAAAAAATGGGAGTATAAGGGTACAGTACATCAGTTATTCATAGATTTCAAAAAGGCTTATGACTCGGTTAAGAGGGAAGTATTATATGATATTCTTATTGAATTTGGTATTCCCAAGAAACTAGTTCGATTAATTAAAATGTGTCTCAGTGAAACATACAGCAGAGTCCGTATAGGTCAGTTTCTATCTGATGCTTTTCCAATTCACTGCGGGCTAAAGCAGGGAGATGCACTATCACCTTTACTTTTTAACTTCGCTCTAGAATATGCCATTAGGAAAGTTCAGGATAACAGGCAGGGTTTGGAATTGAACGGGTTACATCAGCTGCTTGTCTATGCGGATGACGTGAATATGTTAGGAGAAAATACACAAACGATTAGGGAAAACACGGAAATTTTACTTGAAGCAAGTAGAGCGATCGGTTTGGAAGTAAATCCCGAAAAGACAAAGTATATGATTATGTCTCGTGACCAGAATATTGTACGAAATGGAAATATAAAAATTGGAGATTTATCCTTCGAAGAGGTGGAAAAATTCAAATATCTTGGAGCAACAGTAACAAATATAAATGACACTGGGGAGGAAATTAAACGCAGAATAAATATGGGAAATGCGTGTTATTATTCGGTTGAGAAGCTCTTATCATCCAGTCTGCTGTCCAAAAATCTGAAAGTTAGAATTTATAAAACAGTTATATTACCGGCTCTTCTGTATGGTTGTGAAACTTGGACTCTCACTCTGAGAGAGGAACATAGGTTCAGGGTGTTTGAGAATAAGGTGCTAAGGAAAATATTTGGGGCTAAGCGGGATGAAGTTACAGGAGAATGGAGAAAGTTACACAACACAGAACTGCACGCATTGTATTCTTCACCTGACATAATTAGGAACATTAAATCCAGACGTTTGAGATGGGCAGGGCATGTAGCACGTATGGGCGAATCCAGAAATGCATATAGAGTGTTAGTTGGGAGACCGGAGGGGAAAAGACCTTTAGGGAGGCCGAGACGTAGATGGGAGGATAATATTCAAATGGATTTGAGGGAGGTGGGGTATGATGATAGAGACTGGATTAATCTTGCACAGGATAGGGACCGCTGGCGGGCTTATGTGAGGGCGGCAATGAACCTTCGGGTTCCTTAAAAGCCATTTGTAAGTAAGTAAGTAAGTCAATAGATAAGACTGTGTTTTACGAAATACGAACATTAAGGGATGGAAAATGGAAGGCAGTAATGATCAAAATAATTATACCGATTTATTTTTTTTAACCAGCAGACGTGCAGCCTTTAAATTTAAAACAAAGATTCACGCATAAAATTGGGTTAGACTATTCATCTCATCTCTCAGAGTTGTTTCTAAAATGTATAAGGAAAGTAAAAAAATTCAATTTCATGTAGGCTACTCCCTTGAAATAACTTCAGTTTTTTTTTTTTTTTACTTCCGAGCAGAGAGGAGAGAGAAAGAAGTCGACGATTTTAAAAATTCACTAAACTATATTTAACTAGAGACGTAAAATTTAAAATGAAGGTTACTCTCTACAATATTGATTAAACATTCTTAGATTTTTTTAAATACCATATCCTAAGGTACTGATGAAAAGATAGAAGGGAGTGAGAAATCTCATGTCATCCGATCTCGATGAAAGGCGATATCTGGGGATCTTTGCGATCACAGAAGACGAACAAGGTATTATTTAGTCCGACTTTGTCCCTAAAGTAGTGGAGTGGGACAAAAATGGGTGAAAAATTAAATTAGATTTATCTCAGGGATTTTCGAGACGAAAATTACGAATAATACAATTTGTGCAAATTCAATATGGCAGTTTCAGTACTATGAATTATATTTTAAAAAAATTAAACATCGGATATCGCACAGGTATTTAAGGGAGTATTTAACACCTTTTGATAGTAGGTATATACATTTATGGTCTGTCCAAAACAACTTCCGACCTGACAAATGGCGCCTTTATCATGTTACCATGGCAACCATTCAAATCAACCAATCACGAGAGACGCGTAACCATGGTAACGGGACGGTGTTGCCGTGTCTGTGTTTACAAGCTGCACGTGAATACCACGGCCTAGTGGTGAATACAGTGCCCGGAATGACTTTGAGTTGGCTGGTTAGCGCGTGCTTTGTGTGAATTAAAAATATTATTTAGTTGTATTATTGTTTTAGAGTATCGATAATTAATGTGTTTGAATTATATTGCACGTATTACCTTCGTTGTCATTGGTGGGGTGTGTGGCTAGCGTGCGTTTTCTAGTTTCTGCGAGAGTTTCTAAACAGGTGACTTGTGCAATGTAGGAAGGAAGGAAAGGCAGGCGGAGAACAAAGAATATTGTACAAGGTGTCCGTTAAATAGTCAAGCGCGAGAGATGGTTTGTAACGTAAGAGAGTATTTTGAGAGGGAAAAAGATAATGGCGGACCTCTTTTACCTTTGGCACAAGTCGTGATGAGAACTGCTGCTGGTGTTAAAATTAATAAGAGCACTGTTATCGATATTGGAAAAGAAAAAGGCCGTGCAGATTTTTAATCATAAATATTTTTATAGTTTACAATGTTTTCAACGCCTTTCTAACAATATTACATTGAAGAATAACGACACTCATAAAAGTAGAGGCTTCGTATCAAATTTAACCTGTTTTTACAGTTTACAGTCCTTTTGACGCTTTTCTAACGGTATTACATTGAAGAATACCGGTACTACTACTACTAGGCTTAATAATAATAATAATAATAATAATAATAATAATAATAATAGACTAATAAAAATAATATACACAAATTTTAATGCCTAGTGTTCAATAAATTGGTTAGGAATGTATGTGTTCATGTCAGCCGTTCATCACTGCACTCTATCGGCAGCGCGCTCGCTTACACGAAAGATGGGCAACATGACAACACTGCTCCCCCTTCTCTGTAAACTGTCAAGTCGGAAGTAGTTTTGGTCAAGGTATAGTAAAATCCAAAGTGTAATTTCTACATATTCTGAATGAATGTTGTGCTGGAATTTAGTATAGTCATCAGTCAATACCTCTAGTTTAAGATTAATAAACAACTTTTTAGAATCCATAAAATACAGTATTTATTGTGAATGGTAATTATATTTTTCAATTGGTGCAATTTGTGCAGGGAAAATTGGTTTCTCCGATATTTTGTACGATTTCGAATATTTTAAAATGCTTTCTTCTCTGTTCTATTCACAATGCGCGTGTGAAGAAATTATTGTCCTTGTACTATCCATTACAATCCTATTTATTATACTCTTATATAAATCTAACTTCCGCAGCATGCAATTTTACCCAATTAACCAAATTATATTTTGATTATTAAGAAGAATCGTAATTTTATTAACTTGAATTGTCGCACCACCAGTAGACGATCCCTAGATTATTACTAGACAAATCTTGTATATTGATCTGGTAAGGGTAGGTTTATATATATGCGCAATGCAATGCTTTTTCCTTTTAATTAAGAATTAATTTAATTTAGAAAATGTAGGCGACGTATTGTAAAATCATTGCGAACGGAAGTCATTTACATTTTATTAAAGGTATTCTATGAGTAGGACTGTACCGTGGTGTGTTTCATAATAAGGATAATTGATATGAGCTGCTGTTATGAAAATATGAACGACTCAGAATGTTATCGCATCTCATTCTCGCAGCTTACACAAACAATATTGGCTCGCCTACTGGAAATGTCATCGAGGTCATCTGCCAAAATCGGTGCCTCCGCTATACCAACAACGAGGAAAAAAAAAATGTAAAGTCAATTCATTTGCTCGTGCGGCGTTGGTACAATATGGCAAAGTTCGTACAGTTTCCATAGCAACAACTATAAGTTCCGATTTTGTGGCGCGTATCTTGATCATTTTTATACTATCATTGGTCCTTGGTGTTAGCTGTAAGTTGTTCGAAGTAATGGAGTGGACGAAAGAAAGTAATTAGAATAAAATTAATGCACTGATGGAAATACCTTGTTTGTGGAATGAGTCTGCAAAAGAATACACGGGCAAAACTAAGAAGGCCGACTGTTTTAGAGACCTGGAATTATTATTTAACTGTTCTCGAGAATACTATAGAGTTTTCGCACTCTCGTCGTATGCTAAACGTTAATGCTATGTTGACGTCAGCAATGGTCGTATTTGGTGATGTATGTTAACGTTCGTAAAACTTCGGAAAGAATAATTACACGATATTATCCACTCCTTTAACATCCATCATGTCATAGGTCCTATGATAATCAATCGCTGTAATTTTTTTAATCGAGATGAAATGGCTGCTCTTAATTTGTGTATTTCTTTGATGTAACAGGAAGTATTTTTGCAGCTCTATATTAAAATCGTGTTCTGACATTCTCAGCAAGTTTTTGAATCCAAATCGATACTGTATTCAACTTTAAGCTCGTTTAGAATGTACCCTGCATAGTGTCTTTTACTAAGATATTGCCGCATCCACATTCTCATTTTCTTCCTTTTCAAAGCCTTGTAACAAGCAATAGAGGCAATTACAAAAGTCAGATCATCATCTGAGTCCATTGTCCAAGGTTTGAAAATAAGACACTATATTAAAATCTCATAGACTGTTTATGGTGGACTACGCAAAGAAAGTCAAGTTTAACATGTTTAACAGTGTGGACAAAGTGTTAAATGAAATTAGCATTAACATGTTCAATCAACACGTTGGGATGTTAACGGTAAACAATTTAACATTTAACATGTTGTTGTTAAATGTTTAATAGTGGAAACGCGCCTTAAAGTTTATCTTTCTTTCGAACGAACACAACATGTTGAGGAAATTGATTGTCCCTTAAAAATCCATCTCTCTATGTCAGGTATGAACACAACGAAATTGTGATCTTATGACAAGCATGGTAATCACACGATCATTGATGACGATTTGGAGCAAGTTACAGTATTTTGGTTCATGGAATAATTTGGGCTTCAGTCGAAAATACTATTTACTGGATTTTAAAATTCTTACCTCCACATGGAAGTTTCTGTCATCATAGCCGTTGAGCTCCACGATTCCCACATTTTTGAAGCCGTAGAGGCGTTCTATCATAGCGACTACCATCTGCTGGCTGAGATTAGGCCGTATGTCTTGTCCAGGCTCCAAGGTCTCCATCGTGTAAAATGGATTTCCTTTATCTGAGTAAGAAAACATAGTTCCATATCAATTGTTTATTCTCCAAAAGAATTATTTACCAAGAACTTTTCGGGGGTAAGTAAGCTTTGAGGACTGAAAAGTTGCCCATATTAAATATTTTTCTCAGTGTACGTAGCTGATACACAGTTGTAAATTAATACACAGAAATCCCTACCTTTTTCAATATTACTATGAAAATAATTTTCATTTTTCTAACATGAATTTAAATTCATAATTTAATTATTTAAAATGGCTGCTATTCCTTTTGTCAGAATTCAGATTTTCCCTCTTAATTGAACCAATTTCCAGCAGTTCCGTGTTCTGTTATTTTCATTTTAAACCTAATTTAATATAGCTCTATAAGCAATGAAACAGGGAATTAGGAAGTAGAAACGAAATGAAAGGGATAGGTATGTAAATAAATATAGAAGAGAATAATAGACGAATAATAAAGGATATAAGTGTGTAAAACAGAGAAAATGAAAATGTATACAAAAAAATTATGGAAAATGTCTAAGAAAGGAGAAATAAGAGTAGGGGTGAATTTGAGAATAGAGACAGAAAAAGAAAATAATAATAATAATAATAATAGTAATAGTCATAAAACAAATAAATAACGAAAGGAATATGCAATATGTAATAGGAAAGAGGATGAAGCAAGTGAAACAATTTAGTTAGGATAAAGAGAATAGAAGAGGACAGATAGGGAAGGATAGATAACAGTGTATTTAGAACGGTAGGATATGAATTAAACTGGAAATACGTAATAAATGAATCTGTTATTACAAAAGAGGCGATAAGATTTAGACAAGATGATGGCGAAGAAAAGAGATAAAATGTTAATAATAATAATAATAATAATAATAATAATAATAATAATAAATTATGTAAATTGTTATTGAAGGAAGGAAATGCAAGAGTTGATATTCTAAAAGAAAACAATGTAAACTCCTGGGGTACGCGTACCATAGATTGAATACCACTGGGATATAGTACACTGAATTATGTTTAATAAAAAATTATCTTCGAAATTATTTTTAGACATAAAAAAGTACCGTGCTTTTAGGTTCGTTAATTCTTCCAGGCTATTAGTTTTACCTGCAAACACCTGGCTAGTTACGCGGAGGTCCTGGCTTCTGGGCGCTGCCTGTCATCCAGGCTCAACATGAAGGTCTTTGTGGGCCGCGTCTGTGGCTCAAGTGCTAGCGCGTTGGCCTTCGGTCTAGATGGCCCGAGTTCGATGCTCGGCCAGGCCGTGATGGAATTTGTAGTGGACAATACAGACGATTCAAAAGGTTTTTCTAGGGGTACTCCCGTTTTCATCATTCATTTCACCAACACTCCTCATCCCCCTCATTTTATCTATCATCCGCAATAGTAAAAGTAGGCTGGGGTGAAGTCTGAGTGTAGTATGGCTTTCCGATGCTGATACAGGAAGGGTTTGAGGCAGGATGGTCCACCTGTCAGCGTCGAATTCGCGAATGCCATCCGGATCATCCGTCGGAGTTAGACAATCATCGCAATGGGCCTAAACGGCCTAAGTGCAAGGATCTCTCGCAGATTCTGCCCTCGTGAAATCAATCAATCACTCAAACAATTTATCGTTTTTGATACCTTTTTATATTAACACATGGGATTAAATGCATTATTTATTTTGTACTGTCATATGTCCGAATTTCGAGCACAATCCATATTTTTATTCTCGCAACGATGGAAGGTACGGAAAATGAACTTGTAAATTATGTTTTATTTAATGACGCTCGCAACTACCGATGTTCAGCGTCACCGGTGTGCCGGAATTTTTTTTCCGCAAGAGTTGTTTTACATGCCAGTAGATCTATTGACATGAGCCTGTCGCATTTAAGCACACTTCAATGCCATCGATCTGGCCGGGATCGAACCTTGTCCAGAGAAGGCCAGCACTCTACCTACAGCGCCACCCAGGCCGACGGTAGTTATGAAAGTCTAAATAGTTAAAAAAAAAAAAAAAAAAAAAAAAAAAAGACGAGCGTAGCCTAATTGAAAAATTAATAGCTAAACGAGGACGGAAGTAACCTGATTGGTTATATTTCGCCTAATGTGACAATCTTATTCTGGAAGGTAATTCTTATGAATAGACTCATAAATTTTCACCCCATTCCCAAACTTAGGGACCACTATAAAACTAAAGTTTATCTCCTACCATTGATATTGGATCCTTATGGCCACCAATAAGAATTTATCCTTTCAATCCATTACAAATTCCACTACTAAATACAGCCATTCTTCTAGCATCAGGAGTTAGCTGCTGTAACTTGAGCCCAAAAGCTGTAATAATTCCTGACTATTTTAACGAATAGTACTTACCATCGTATCTCGTTTTGATAAACATGTTGGCAAGCTGTCAGTGTGTTTGGTAACAACCTGCACTTCTGACAAATTACAAAGAAAGAATTGGTTAAGAAGCTGTCAGAACGCAAATGAACAGTAGACAGTCACAATGGTGAGTATTCGACACAGGAAAATGATTCAATGTTAACGACCGAGCTGACACAATTCAAATAAGTTATATCTCTTGATCAAAGTTCATAGATTGCATAATTCTTACGATTTATTTACCAACACAATCTGTTTCCTACACGATTTATAGCCACAGTGTTAAAATGATGGCACAGCGATAGTGATGTAATGAAAAACACTGGAAAGGAGGTATTCGGTGAAGGCCTGTTCCCAGGCCGTTCTGTCCATTACAGCTGTGGAGGTTGCGGACAAAACTGGTCACTTGCAAAATAGTATTTTTTTTCAGGAAGTAGAAAAAATTGTATCGAGCCTACGCTTTACCCCAAAGTGAACGACAATTTTATGTGTCGTGCATGTTACGTCCGTTGTTGTAATGGTGTCAATAATCATGATTTTAGTCATTTTCTGTGCATTTTATAGACAAAAATATTTTGCAAATATCCGGTTTTGTTTGGAAATAAGAGGAAAATATTCACTTTTGTTCCAAAAAAAAAAGCTATTTGACATTTATAACAGTAAAAATTAGACTTCGCTTATGTCAACGGTATTATGGCGTAACGAATATAATATACTGTATAGCTCGCGCAAGAAACGATTACCCAAAAGCAATGGTGGCGTTGCTGTCTGTTTTGACGTGTGTATGTAGGCACACCGAGGAGGGAGAGATGCTAGTCGATGGAAGTACTGTCTCTTCCAAGAAGATGAACAAATGAGGACATCGCTGTGGAAATAAAGAACGTAGCAAGAGAAAAATTCGAAGCTAATTAAACGCGCAACATATGTTTACAAATGAAATAATAATACCGTGCGATACAAGACACGTATTCACATGCAGTGGAACAAACTAAAGTCGTAATGTAACTATGACAACGCAAGACTGATTCTATAGATGCCATTTCTCTTCAGACTTTACTTTTGAATATCATTCAAGTTATCTCGTGATCTTTCCTGTCGCCCGCTCTTCCTTATCGCAGTGTTTGATTCGCATTCCTTCCGTCGGTATTCCGTGCTTGCGAGACGTAGGACGGAATTCATAGTCGTCACTTATAAATGAGTGAACCCTTAAGTGGTTACTTATACTCATTCCTAATTCATAATTGTCCCTCATTCACATAATGAGTGATTACTTAAGTGAGCTGATCTGTACCCTTAAGTGACCACTCATTTTCAAAATGGATACTGAGAATGATTTTGAGGATTTTGTGGAGTTTGTTGAACGAAATGAGGAAAATATATGTGTCCCAAAAAGGTATATTAGAGACATGGAGAATCCTCTGGAAATATATAGTGAACTGCAATTTAAGAAGCGATATCGTTTTCAGATCAATTCGAAGTTGTTGCTCTAGCCAAATTGATAGTTATTTATTTATTTATTTATTTATTTACTTATTTATTTATTTATTTATTTATTTATGTCTATAACAGGGCAAAGCCCCAATTACAGTAGACAGTACAGATATTTGTTTAAAAAACATAGAATTGCATATAACATGAAAAAAGAGATAAAACAGATACAAGTGTAATTACAAATTAAAAAAACAAATAGATACTACCTAAATAAGAAACACAGATCTAGATATAAATGAAAAATACCAACTGAAAATAAATTAAAAAGAGTTAAGTATAGATATCATAGCCAAAAATGTAAAATGTAGCTTACTTACTTACTTACTTACAAATGGCTTTTAAGGAACCCGAAGGTTCATTGCCGCCCTCACATAAGCCCGCCATCGGTCCCTATCCTTTGCAAGATTAATCCAATCTCTATCATCATACCCCACCTCCCTCAAATCCATTTTAATATTATCCTCCCATCTACATCTCGGCCTCCCTAAAGGTCTTTTTCCCTCCGGTCTCCCAACTAACTCTCTATATGCATTTCTGGATTCGCCCATACGTGCTACATGCCCTGCCCATCTCAAACGTCTGGATTTAATGTTCCTATGTCAGGTGAAGAATACAATGCGTGCAGTTCTGTGTTGTGTAACTTTCTCCATTCTCCTGTAACTTCGTCCCGCTTAGCCCCAAATATTTTCCTAAGCACCTTATTCTCAAACACCCTTAACCTATGTTCCTCTTTCAGAGTGAGAGTCCAAGTTTCACAACCATACACAACAACCGGTAATATAACTGTTTTATAAATTCTAACTTAAAATGTAGCTATAATTGGCAAATTACAGAGTTAATATAACACTATTTTAATAAATTCTATATACAGTATTATATAGTAGACCTAATAGGCTTAATTTGTTTATTTAAGAAATTCACTATTACAGAACATGTGTTCCAATTAGTAGGATATCTGATTATAACCATAACTAACATGCTACTAGAATTTAACATATCATGAAAGTATTGCTGTATATAACTTATTCAGTACAATAATACTGATAACTCGTTGTTATAGCAACTCCACATGTAGAGCTGCTTTCGATTAATTCAATGAGAGTCAGCTTTTGTTATGACGTCATGTCCGGCAGCTGTAAGTGAGCACTCATAACGTGAAAATAAGTGTTGTCTATGAATTCGGAATTGACTTAAGGGTTCCCTTATTATAAGCAAACACTTATTACTTAAGGGTTCACTCATTTTATAAGTGACGACTATGAATTCCACCCGTATACATGGTAATTATGCAGTAAGCATCGGCCAGGCAATCTTCCAGCAGCAGGAATCCAGGGAACGTGGGCAACTTACATTACCAAATATAATACAGTCAACTCTGGATATAGTGAACTCGGTTATAGTGAACATTCGGCTATAGTGAACCTAAATCGTTGGTCCCGGCCCGCATAAATTAAAAAGTTCATTAATATTTCCTGTTGTAGTGAACCTTGTATCCTGACAAATTGTTATTTGAAGTCAGACCTTCTTGTATAAAATTGAAATAATGTGTTGAGAACAACATTCTAAATTTCTTACTCCTTTAGTCAAAGAACAAAAGGTAGGATTAGTGATTCCTGGACAATGAGCTGTACTGTAAATCCAGGCTACGCGTGACGACCTTGCCTCACTCCACCGTCGAAGGGTTAACATTCTGTTCTCAGGCACTCTACTCTACTGTTAATTCAAAGGGTTGTCTTTTGTTCTCAGAAACATTTCCATTATGACGGATAGCATCGAAACAACGGAAAATAAAATTGCCTTCTTTTATTATTATGTCCAGAGCATAAGTGAAGGTAAGATTTCGAAGGCTTACAAACATCAACCCTCTCCCAGTTTCCATTAAGTGACCCGAGAAATTCCAAGGCTGAGTACGCAGTCACACTATAACAGCATTTGTCATTTCTAACTGATCAGTCTGTTTCTAGTGTTCCAACAGTGAATGTACTGTATAAAAATGTCGAAGCGTAAAGTGTTTTCTTTGGAAGATAAGTTAAAGCGAATATTATAAGTGACATTGAACGTGGTCTTTCGCAAGCGGACGTGGGTCGACAGCATAGTTTAAGTAAATCAACTGTGAGTAACAGTATACAGTGCAATGCATTCCACAAAAATGAAATATTTTATTTTCTTGTTCACAATTTCATTCATTTCTGCCATTTAAGGTTAGGGGAGAGACACTTCGGATATAGTGAACCTCGGATATAGTGAACGAAATATGCAAGTCCGCAGAGGTTCACTATATCCGGAGTTGAATGTATGTTTTAATTAAATTTTGAACACGTTCTTATGAGTCACTTCACACTTTAACGGGGAAAATGTGTGTCCAGGATCTCTATTGCAGGAATATGGCGGCCTGGCTGGTACATAATCACCCGTACCGTAACACTTTTATAATAATTTCAATTAAACAACATTTAGCTCAACTATGTGAATGCACATTGCATGAATATAAAATTAAGAATTGAAAGCTTATCTCTCTAGATATCCTTCGCTTCATTCTACTGTATCATGAAAAAATTAATATATTATAACATTTTAACAATTTCTATTAGCAATAAGATATTATCACTCTTGAACATAGAAGTGTAAATGAGCGATTTTGAATGGATTGGCAATTGCAAATGGAAATGTCCGTTTTTTTGGTGCAAAAAAGACTATGAAAATATTGGCATTAGTATGATATGGAATTATCCGGTTTTGATTAAAAATACTGAGTTCACCTCACTGTATCTCATGGAAATGACAGAAATAGAATAAAAACAGTAACATAATCAGAAAGAACATACCGAAACCTCCACAAAAATGTTCTTTAACCCTTTATTGCAACTTATATCTTGCTCTGGCCATGATGTTGACAAGCAGTTGTTGAGTCTACCTGAGATTTCTCCTTCGCACTAGAACTATTGCGATTTCCAATATTTGTAAGAAAAGTGTAAACAATTTTGCATTTAGGCCTAATACTTAAGTACCGTATCTGAGGACATACTAGGCCGCTCATTTCGTTTCTCTCTTCATGCATAGAACCAAATACAATTAATGTTGTTAGACTCGATTTCTAGTCCATGACCATTTTGTATTTTTTTATCCCAAATAAAGACTGTTACTTTTTGAAGTAAATACTTCTATGCGGAAGGGCTCTTCGAAGAAAAAAAACTGCGTTACGTTACAGTTAAGTGTAGAGCCAGCGCCAAAATTCCTTCATCTTTGGGTTACTCATTGCTTCTTCAAGGCTTCTGATCAGTTTCCACCCTCAGACCATCGTTTTTTCTTACTTGGTTAATGTACGACGCTATATCAACTATTAGGTCAATTAGCGTCGATGGGATAGGTAATAACGAGATGATATTTGGCGAGATGAGGCCGAGGATTCGTCAGAGGTTACCTGACATTCGCTTTACGGTTGGAAAAAACTTCTGAAAGAACCGAACCCGCGCCCGAACGCAACTTCAGATCGGCAGCACTTAAGGCAGAACCACCCTCTGCCACAGTTCCTTCCCTCATCCTATTTGAGCTGACGGAGCTGAACTCTGTATCTGGCAACCTGGATTACAGCAACAGGAGCGATATGTGAAGCAGCAAGCATCTATTGCCTGATCGAGTCTAAGGATTAAGATCTATTCCCAGCTAATGGTGATAATAAATAGATAAAGAATAGGAAGAAGGTGTGATAAGGGAAAAAGAAAGAAGACAGAAAAGATGATATGATGATGATGACGACAACGATGGTAAAATATGAGAATGATGATAAATTAAACCCTCTTGTCAGAAAGACTGCTTAGATTGTGAGCCTTCGCAAAATATAATTTTTTATAATATATGATTCTTATTTTTAACATAATTATACATTTTCTTCATTATCTTAACAATTAGCTCAATTTACATTAATATAATTGTTTGATTCTTAGAATTATATGTAACTAAACTTGATTTCATTTTCTTATTATTATTATTATTATTATTATTATTGTTATTATTATTATTATTATTATTATTATTATTATTATCAGTGCTTTTTTTTTTCTGGAAAAAAGTTTACCGGAACTCTATCATTCGATCACATTATACAACAAAAACGTAGGTTTAAAAATATTAGGCCTACATACCTTATATTACAATAAGTTCCAAACGGAGCTCATCGATTTTAAGCATAACGGAAATTTTGCGATTTCGAGCTATAGATTCAGGATCAATAACGGAAGATGGCAGCACTAGATTGCATGAGTTACGTTTGCACCAACGATATTAATGAGAAAATGTTAACTCTTGGACTCGGCAGTGGCGGCAATTTTAATTTTCAATTTCGCTTATAAAATATATCTTGTTGGAATTTGTAATGGCAAAAAGTTTACCGGAACGGGTTCCGGACTGTTCCGGCTAAAAAAAAAGCGCTGATTATTATTATTATTATTATTATTATTATTATTATTATTATTATTATTATTATTACCGGTATTGTTATTATCATCATCATCATCATAATTAATTGTATATTGTTCCTGTATTTCTGTCATTTTTATATTTACTATTGTTCTAATACTCGCTGAGTGGAAGAGAATACTTTATGGTCAGTAGAAATAAATCTACTAAATAAATTAATTAATGGCATAACAAGAATGAGTAAAAATCGGAGATAATAAATAATAGAACGAAGAGGATGGAAGAGCTGATGAGGAAGAAGAGGAAAGAAAGAGGACGATGATGAAGAAGAAGAAATGGAATAACAACAATATGGAAGGATCAAATGACAAATAAGAAAAAGGAGAGAAATAAGGGACTGATGCGGGGAAAAGGAAAGAAGAGGAAGGAAAAAGGGCGATGATAAAGAAAGAGAAATGGAATAAGAAGAATAAGAAAAATCAGTTGATGGTAAGTAAAACAACAAATTCGAGAAGGAAGATGATGAAGAAAATAAAGGAGAGAAGAGAAAGGGGACAATAATGAAGAAGTAAGAAATATAATAACAAAAGTAAGGAAGAATCAGATGATAAATAAGAGAAAGAAGGAACTGATGAGGGGGGAAAGAAAATAAAGACGACGAAGAAGAAGAAGAAGAAATTGAATAACAAGAAAAAGGAAGAATCAGATGATAAATAAGAAAGAAGAGAAAGAAAGGATTGATGAGGGTGGAAAGAAAAGAATAGAAAGGAAAAGGGACGATAATGATGATGAAGAAATTTAATAACAAGAATAAGGAGGAATCAGATGCCAAATAAAGGGACTGATGTTGGGGAAAAGGAAAGAACAGAAAGGAAAAAGGTCGATGATAAAGAAGAATAAATGAAATAACAAAAATAAAGAAAAATCAAGTGATAGTAAGTAACAGAAAGAAGGGAAGGAAAATTATGAGGAGGAAATATAAAGGAGAGAAGAGAAAAGGAATAATAATGAAGATGAAGAAATGGAATAACAAGACTAAGGAAGAATCAGATGATAAATAACAGAAAGAAGTGGAAGAAGAAGATAAGAAGAATAAATAAAAGTGGAGTAACAATAAAAATGAGGAATCAGATTAATGTGGTAACGTTGGTGAAAGTAGAGATTATGATGGAAGTGGTGGCTGTGGTGAACAGGAGACAAAAGACGAATTTGCTAATGAAGAAAATGAAAATGATAAAGAATAATAGCAACATGAACGTGAAAGTGACGATGAAAAGGAACCGAGAAAGAGAAATTTGGCAGGAAATGGAAGAAGAAAGATGACATTAAAGCAAATGAGAATGGGAAATAGAAGAAATGACGAAAACTAGGAGAAGTGGGTAGCGGAAAAATAAAGTTGAAAAGTATTAGGAAAATAGAGGACAGTGAAAAACAAAGCAGGAATTTGAAACAAAATACTTGACCACTATTACTGTTACGTTGTCAGTAGATGAATTCTTTACATGCATGTAACTATGCACTCACCTCGAACCTGTGGCGTTGCTCCCGAGTCCCAACTGAATGCGGAGTGCGTCGCAGGAAGGCAGGGCTTTATCCCAACTCAAACAAGGACTTCAGATTGGATTTAATAAAGTAATTGAGATGCCTGACAGATCAATTGCCCTACCACGCAGTCCAAAAATACGACCTCGTCTTGTTTCTATGTGCAAGGGGATTTACTACACAGCTAGTAACAAAGCTTTTCTATTTAGTCTCACCTTGAGAGGTGAGAAATGTCAGGCTATGACAGTCAAAAACATGCATAGCAATTGTTGATTCAGGTGTACACGTGCTTAATTCGTGATCTACTTGCAGTCGAAACTTATAAAATGGATCCATTTTTATCTGAACTGGCAACTTCTTACTAATGGATCAGTTTTTTCATTTCAGTTTTCCCAGTGAAAGGTTTTTGGTAGTAACACCAGTTGTAGAATACATTTTTCTCAGATTACTTCCATTTTAATTCTAATATTGCTCCATTACTAACGCGCCTTCATAACAGCTGTTCTCACCAGTCTTTGTGATTGGAAAGGTACGTGAGACACTCGTTCAGTTCCCATAAAAATATTTGCTGATGGTAGAACTGATGCAGAATGTGTGTGAAATTTGATATAAAGAATACATATGGCAAAAGAATTTTATTAGTTAAAACAATCTACAATTCAGCAGATTAAAAGTCCATAAAATCTTCGCTCGATAGTTTTGGGTGTATAATATTGAGGTATGGACGATGTGAAAAACAAATGAAAGTTAATGGAACAGAACCTGCTTTGAAATTTATTAGAAGAACTGTAAGAAACACACGGTATGTCGGACAGAATGAAGATATTATAAAAACTCAATTTGGAATCTAACGAAAAATTATAGAAATAAATTGGATAAACCACTTACAAAGAATAGTGATTTACTCAAAATGGTTCCAACGAAATAATTAATTTCGTCGTACATTCTGTGACGCTGTAGAAACAGGCGCTACAAACAGTATCATAATATGTTTCCTTCTTTCACACATCCAGGAAGTGTACACTAAAAATATTCTACCCGCTTTCAGACACCAGAAACTGCGCACCAGATATATTTTTCCTTCTTCTAGTCACTGAGAATTGCTAAAAAAATGTTCTGTCTTCTTTCAGATATGCAAGAAATGCATACTAAAAATATTCTACCTCTCTTCACACACCCAAAACATTTTACTTCCTTTCACACATTTATAAACTGCACACCCAAAATATTCTACCTCCTTTCACTGATTCAGAAACTACACACCAAAAATATTCTACCGAGCCACCGACCTACTCGGTCGGTTAAGGCGCTTGCCTGCCGATTCGGAGTTGCGCTCGGGCGCGGGTTCGATTTCCGCTTGGACTGATTACCTGGATGGGTTTTTTTCCGAGGTTTTCCCCAACCGTAAGGCAAATGTTAGGTAATGTATGGCGAATCCTCGGCCTCATCTCGTCAAATATCATATCGGTATCACCAGTTCCATCGATGCTAAATAACCTCGTAGTTGTTACAGCGTCGTTAAATAACCAAGTTAAAAAAATATTATACCTCCCTTCAAACACTCGGAAACTGTTGATATATACAAAAAATAATAAGCTCCTTTCAGATACCCAGAAACCGAATACCTCCACCTCTTTCAAACGCTCAGAAACAGTATACTAAAGTATTATTCTATATTCTTTCAAACGATCGGAAATTGTAAATTATCATACCACCTTTCAGGCACCTGAAACGGTACGCCAAAAATACCCTGTCTCTTTTAAATGCTCAGAAAGTGTATACCAAAAATATCCCACATCCTTGCTAATATTCAGAAACTGTACACCAAAAATATATCATATTATTTCGAACGCTCGTAAACTGTAGACCTACATCAAGAATGCTGTGCGTCCTTTCAAACATCCTGAAACTATATACGAAAAATGTTCTACCTCTTTCAAACGCTCAGAAATTGTACATAAAAATTATACTACATTCTTCAAACACTTAGAAACTGTACACCAAAAATATGTTACATTATTTTAAACAGTCAGAAAATGTAGGCCTATGTCTACACCAAAAAAATATTATACCTTCTTTCAGACACTCAGAAACTGTACACCAAAAATATTCTGCCTCTTTCAAACACTCATAAATTGCACTCCAAAATTATGCTACCGTACTTTTTTTTTTCAAACACTCAGAAACTGTACACCAAAAATATTTTAAATTATTTTAAACATTCAGAAAATGTAGGCCTATGTCTACACCAAAAATATTGTACCATCTTTCAGACATTCAGAAACTGTATACCAAAAATATTCTACCTCTTTCAAACACTCATAAATTGTACACCAAAATTATGCTACATTGTTTCAAACACTCAGAAACTGTACACCAAAAATATTTTACATTCTTTCAAACATTCCGAAAATGTATGCCTATACCAAAAATATTTTACCTTCTTTCAGACACCAAGAAACTGTATACCAAAAATAGTCTGCCTCTTTCAAACACTCAGAAATTATATACTGAAAATATTACACCTCCTTTCAGATACCCAGAAATTGTTACGAAGTTGGGCAACTGCCAATATTTTGTTTATTCAGCAGCGCAGTTGTCCATCGCGGTCGGACCAACCCTCACATCTTTCTCTCCCTATTTCTGCTACATGCGACAATTCATCACAGTGACACTAGGGGATATGTTAAGTCCAATTCCATTGGATTTTTCAGAAAGAAGTGTGGTGGTGTACAGTGAAACCTTATAATGCAAAACTAATATCAACTACGAAAGATGGCATTCTTTTAGGTAAAGAAAAAAATCACAATTAAGATGTTATTGTACACCGTCAAACGATGACAAATGTCGCTAAATACAAAGCCTATGATGAAGACATATTCGACAGACCTATGGCTACAAATCTAGCAAGAAGAACTTATACACATAGTGGAGAAAACGTTATCCATCCTACTTAAAATGCGAAATAAGTTGATGAATTTATAAAATTAGTCAATACAGAGAGGCTTTTGAAAGTTAGAATTTATAAAACCGCTACATTACCGGTTGTTCTTTATGGTTGTGAAGCTTGGACTCTCACTTTGAGAGAGGAACATAGGTTAAGGGTGTTTGAAAATAAGGTTCTTAGGAAAATATTTGGGGCTAAGAGGGATGAAGTTACAGGAGACTGGAGAAAGTTACACAACACAGAACTGCACGCATTGTATTCTTCACCTGACATTATTAGGAACATTAAATCCAGACGTTTGAGATGGGCACGGCATGTAGCACGTATGGGCGAATCCAGAAATGCATATAGAGTGTTAGTTGGGAGGCCGAAGGGAAAAAGACCTTTGGGGAGGCCGAAACGTAGATGGGAAGATAATATTAAAATGGATTTGAGGGAGGTGGGATATGATGATAGAGAATGGATTAATCTTGCTGAGGATAGGGACCAATGGCGGGCTTATGTGAGGGCGGCAATGAACCTCCGGGTTCCTTAAAAACCAGTAAGTAAGTAAATACAGAGAGAAATAACGGAGAACTGCTATTGGTCAATGGTGCAGTAAGTAGTAAAATTAATATTATCGGAAAAAGCGAAGATTTGTGGTTTTTATACCGATTAAAATCAAGTATAACATGAAAGCAATGCATAACTGCATCATAAAATGTACGTTATTAATTTCTTCAGGAAACTTAAGGTAGACTTCACTTACCGGAAAAAAAAAATAATTTATTTGAACGATCATAATAATGGTACTCTTTTGATTCGCACTCCCGATGAAGCAAAAGCTTGTGGCCGGGAGTGGAGTTTACATCGAATAATGAAAATTCGTTCGTTGTGTTCGGATTTTTATTATAGTATCGCTCACTTGTCCACATTTCCGAATGAATCATCAAATAGTGTTATAACTTACCGCTAGAGCGCATTATTTCGTTGTAGTGTTCCGAACTGAACCTGGAAATAAAATGAATAGCTCTGTAACTTAATTAAAATGAGGACATACCTGGCTAATTCATTATTTTCCAACCTCATCCCATATGTTCTTTTTCCATTTTATATTGCTATTCTAATTTCATAAAGCTCTTTATACTGTTGACCTTAATAAAATAGCATATACCTTCAATATTAGTCGACCTGGTTGGCAAGTTGGTATAGCGCTGGCCTTCTATGCCCAAGGTTGCGGGTTCGATCCCGGGCCAGGTCGATGGCATTTAAGTGTGCTTAAATGCGACAGGCTCATGTCAGTAGATTTACTGGCATGTAAAAGAACTCCTGCGGGACAAAATTCCGGCACATCCGGCGACGCTGATATAACCTCTGCAGTTGCGAGCGTCGTTAAATAAAAACATAACATCCTTCAATATTACCGCGATATAATTTGCCATGACATTCTATATTTCGATCTTTGACCGTATGGAAATCTCACGTCTTGGGTTTCTGCCATCATGGAGAATTGCTCCGAATCAACAGACATAATACGGTTCGTTCTCTCATCGCAGCTTCAATCCGTCAGAATGCTTCCTATGAGGTTTATGAGGAGGTTGGTTGCGTCTCTTCTGATGGCTCTACTAGACGTGCTGATATCATCATAATTGATCGGCAGAAGGATAAGGGTGTCATTCTTGATCCCACAATCCGTTTTGAGATGCATGAGCAACAGCCACAAGAGGTGTGTCGTGAAAAACAAGTCATTTATGAGCCTTGTTGTCAGCATCTTGGAGCACAATACCACATCACACATTGGACAGTTTTTGGGCTCATGTTCGGTGCCCGTGACACGATCCCACGTGAAACTTTAAATCAACTTAAACAATATAAAATTTCTGATGCAACGATTGATGCCAAAGGATCTCACGTGTTAAAATCATCCTTAGCTATAATTAGTAATCATTTGTACCCAACAAAATTTTTATTGTAAATGATTTCCTACGTTTTCTTATCTTAATGTTTTTTTTTTCTTTCCAAGTGTCACAAAATTGTTTTGTTTACTTATTATTCTTTATGAATTGATTAGTAGGCCATCCTATCGAACCCTTATTTAGGGAGGCTTTTGTTTATACAAATTATCTCTCGTAGAAGTTTGGTGACTGTTACTGGAGACCCTCACTGCACTAATTAACTACGGCAACGAATAGGAATACCATCCAACGTGGAAACGCAGCCAGCATTTTGGGAACCTTTCCAGACGCCAATTCTCTGGATGAGATTTTCTTTATTTGAATGTCTGAAAGTAAGACAAGGAGCCCAGTAGGATGAAGATAAAACTCCGCTCACGGCAAGAATCTTTCCAGACTCCTAAAATTATTTTTAATGTTTTAACATCTGTTAACATTAAAATCCAAAGGTTCTAGTAGTGAAGGAAGTTGTGTTACTATAAGAATTAACCAGCTATGAGTTGAAATACTTAGAATAAATTATCTGGCAAGAATTCTGAACGGAATCTAGTCATGCGGACAGAGACGGTACGGCCAAGAGAGCGATGCTCCATTTAAAATAATGCAAAGAATAAAAATCCGAAGGCGGTGTACTGATCAATTCCGGTAAGTGGCCGCCTATTTTAAAAAATGCGTTTTAAATATAAAATTAAAAAACCACAATATTTAAATCCCCGCCCGGCCGGTTGACTACATTTAACATTAGGTCGAAAGTTCTCAACCCAAGTACTATCAAAGTTTTCTTACCTACAACAGCGAATATTCTCTATACGCTACCTACATCTTCTACTCATTGACGCTAGTTCCATTTTTTCATTCTCTATGGAATTGGCGTTCATCGCTCAGCGCGTAACAATGCCGTCTTCAATAATGAAAATGACATATTGGACCGCCATGATGATATGTGATTTCAGTGAAATCAAGCAAAGTTAGCGTTTTATGGAGAGTATGTGTATTGAAGAGCTCGGTTCGATTCTCATGGGACAACAAGAATGGACCTCTTCCCACTGAGGTAAGCTTTCTAAGTTTTATTACGGTTTCTGCTTGAAGACTGCAATAGTAAGTAGGGAATAAAATCATTTACGTTTTGTAGCGTCAACAACGATTCTAGGAATAGCATAAATGTGTATATTGGGGGCTGATAATTAAGCCTCGACTGGGCAGGCACATTTAAAAATACTACCGAATGCGCGACACAATTTAAAAATTACTGAAGACATTGAGGTTTTTCGGTTTTAATATATTAGTACATTGTTTTATGATTATCCTTCCTTAGCAACACATATAAACAACATAAATCGTATAATGCAGCGTTTCTGAAAGTCTGTAATTCTGTGAATCGTAAATTGTATTTAAATAGTATATTAAATTTGAAGAATAGTGTAAAATGAATGCAAATTCACGAAAATACGAATCAATAAAAATATGAAACATCACTGATAATTCAAAAAGAATGATATGCAATCATATGACTTATTTCAATGTAAATTATACAATTATAAATTTACGTTATAATTTAAAAGGTAATACAAGTGATATACACATTTTATTAACAGTGTTCCTGCACATTTATTTTAGCGTAATATGATACCATTACTTAACTCCGATTAAATATGAAGAGTCCACTGCAAGAACAATGGATGTCACTTTCTTGTCGAAAATGAACCAAGACTGTCAATGCATAGCTTAAGACATATAGAATGTACATAGAGAGTTATATGGCATTAACACTGATAGTCATTGTCCAGTAATGATCGGAAAATCACAGTTAAGCTTTGAGCACTAAGCATTTCAAACTTTCAATTGCTTCTCCTGAAAAATGTATTCCAAATGACATCCATCATTCTTGCAGTGGACTCTCCTTATGGATTTTTGAAATTTTGATTTTAATTGGTACACTTAAGTTGTTTCACTGTTCGTTAACGTTATTTTTTTTTTAATTTCGACTTCAACAATCTATACTTCGATATTATGTAAAAATCTTCACTACAATTTTAATGCAGTGTATTTTTGCACAAGATATATCTAATTATATCAATGTCTGAAGATGTCATGTACTGAATGGCGAAAACGTTAACAATGTTAAAATATAATGTAAATTAATAATTGCATAATTTACATTAAAATAAGTCATATGATTCAATACCATTCTTTTTTAATTCGTATTCGACTTATTGGAATTTTCAAAAATGAATTCAAAATCACCAATTATTATTATTATTATTATTATTATTATTATTATTATTATTATTATTATTATTATTATATAATTACAAAATAAGGTATTAATTATTACACTTCTTTATTATTAATATCATTAATATTATTAAAGATCTAAAAAATAAATATAATATTTATAAGTTTCATGTCTGGATTCTATGCGTATTTATCCTGAAAACAAATTACCGAAATAGGCTAAATGCAGAAGCAGAAATGAAGCTACAGCTTTCCCCCCTAGAACCAAATGATTATACAAAATTTTGTAGCCTTTAAAATTGAACATATCTATCAAACGGAACAGAACAATTGAATACTAGATTTTATATCATTACGTGTGTTAAGTATTAGATACTATTAAAATATATTAACATTTGCATTGTACCAAGGATTATTTTGTTTTGTTTTTTATTATTCTAAAGAGTTCATAAAAGTTCATAGTAGGCTTACTGAGACCGTGTGTCAAACCTCAAGTCTATACTTGCTATAGGCTACTACATGCCAGTGACTAACAACTAGCTGACTCGTAAACTATACACTAGAGAGATTTGAACATGTATGTTAGAATTATGGCCTTTTTCAAAGACTATTTTTCTGAAATCCATGAAATTACGATGTAGCACTAAATTAAGAAGCCAGTGACCTAATGCATTTTAATTACAATTTACCAGCTGTTATTTTTTTGGAAATTTTAATTCTGTGTTTATAAACAGTTTTCCAGTAAACAGTTCATGAAACTTGATTCTCAGGTTTATGAACTGAATGGTAATTTCCTCAGACACTAGAAAATTACGTTTAGCTATCAACAATCGAAATATATGTGTATAAGATAAGAGCCTGAAATGTTACAGTATTAAAAAAACGTTACGCAGATACCAACAATGTCAGTGTTTCAAGTTAACATGTTTATTCTACATTGAACTCACATTTTATTTCCAAAGCATCAGATTTCATAATCCCCAATTGTTAAAGAGGTACCCATGTTTGTTTTAGTATACTACAAGTCAACGATTGATTCAAGCATTTTCGTTTGCTAGCTACTTACAAACTTACTGACTTACTTACTTACTTACAAATGGCTTTTAAGGAACCCGAAGGTTCATTGCCGCCCTCACATAAGCCCGCCATCGGTCCCTATCCTGTGCAAGATTAATCCAGTCTCTATCATCATACCCCACCTCCCTCAAATCCATTTTAATATTATCCTCCCATCTACGTCTCGGCCTCCCTAAAGGTCTTTTTCCCTCCGGTCTCCCAACTAACACTCAATATGCATTTCTGGATTCGCCCATACGTGCTACATGCCCTGCCCATCTCAAACTTCTGGATTTTAAGTTCCTAATTATGTCAGGTGAAGAATACAATGCGTGCAGTTCTGTGTTGTGTAACTTTCTCCATTCTCCTGCAACTTCATCCCTCTTAGCCCCTAATATTTTCCTAAGCACCTTATTCTCGAACACCCTTAACCTATGTTCCTCTCTCAGAGTGAGAGTCCAAGTTTCACAACCATACAGAACAACCGGTAATATTAACTGTTTTATAAATTCTAACTTTCAAATTTTTGGACAGCAGACTGGATGATAAGAGCTTCTCAACCGAATAATAACACGCATTTCCCATATTTATTCTCCGTTTAATTTCCTCCCGAGTGTCATTTATATTTGTTACTGTTGCTCCAAGATATTTGAATCTTTCCACCTCTTCGAAGGATAAATCTCCAATTTTATATTTCCATTTCGTACAATATTCTGGTCACGAGACATAATCATATACTTTGTCTTTTCGGGATTTACTTCCAAACCGATCGCTTTACTTGCTTCAAGTAAAATTTCCGTGTTTTCCCTAATCGTTTGTGTATTTTGTCCTAACATATTCACGTCATCTGCATAGACAAGAAGCTGATGTAACCCGTTCAATTCCAAACCCTGCCTGTTATCCTGAACTTTCCTAATGGCATATTCTAGAGCGAAGTTAAAAAGTAAGGGATTCGTAACAAGCTGTTTTTTACGGTGATGGGTTGTTCTACAGACTTGATTGCTATTCACTACGTAGCTTTGGATCGTAACTTCTGATGTCACATCCGGCTATTTAGTCAACAATCTAGTTTACTTCAGCTGAAAATGTAGCTTTGAGACACGGCCTGATTATAGTGAATGTGCACTTTAAACTAAATTTAAAATGCAAGTTTTTGACATTGTATGTGCATTATTAATATAGTTTCAATTCTACAGTTACACCACTTCAATAAATGTGTAATGATGATGATGATGATAACGATGATGATAATAATGATGATGATGATAATAATAATAATAATAATAATAATAATAATAATAATAATAATATATTTATTAACAGGGTTACAATGTAAACTACATCTTCCTGTATCCAAAGTATTTAAAATATTATCTTCTTCCTCCATTCTTCTCTCGCCTCCCAATCCCGTTCTTCCAAGCCTCTCTCCTTCATTCCACTTCTTATATCGTCCATCCAGGTTTTCCTTGGTCTTCCCCTCTTTCCTCTTCCTGATGGAATCCATTCCAAAATCTGTCTGGGCAATCTTGTTTCTGGCATTCTGCGTACGTGGCCATACCATTCTAATTGCTTATAGCTAAGGAAATCTAACAGTGTACTATTAACTCCCATTTCTTGTCTAATGGTTGTGTTTCGAATTTTTTCCAATTTAGAATGTCTAGTGCAGTGGTCGTCAGCACTCGCTGAAATGTGCAACGGGTACGCGGTGCCGTGCCATGTACACCGTCGTGCAGCAGGGAGAGATAGACAGCATACCAGTGGCGTGCGGTGCTATTTCTCGATGGGGAACAGGTCAGAAACAACACATAATAATAATAATAATAATAATAATAATATAATAATAATAATAATAATCTGTATTATGATGTAGCAACATTATCAATTCTTTTTTTTTACTTCATTTACAACTTAATTAGAAAAAGAGTATGTAATATAAAACAAATTAATGATATTATATTATCGTTATTATTATTAGACCTAAATATATAACATCGTTAACTAAAAATAAATAAACCTAAATTAAACCTACAATTTACCGCTTGACGGGCACCCAGTTAACCATTTCACAGAATTACAGTAACTATTTTGAAAATGTCTTGTATAAGATTTTGTTTTAGTTTTAAGTTCTGTAAGGAGAGGAGTAGGTTTGCCATTCAAAATAACCGCGCTTTTCTCAGCAAAATTGATCGAACTAAACGCTCTCGACTTCTGCTGATCGATAACACAACACTCGCTGTCTTGGTTCGCATCATGACGCTCGCGCTCTCTCTCTTTGAAGTTGGAACAGGCAGGAGTCTCCTGTTCCATTGCCAGTATTTCGTCAGATTTAACTCAGGCCGCGAATATGTAAATCGTACGGATTTTTTTAGGAACTATTGTATAATTTCACACACATTATTATGTTACACGAAAAACTCTTCGAACTTAATTGTTTTCCGAATTATCACTATATAAATAAACTAGCTTGATGAAACAGTATATTACACACTTCTCAATACTCCGCGAGGGAAGAGGTAACTTTACAGCTTACAGCGATACTCGGGTAAGTTCGTGTCCACTCGAGCCTGCTTCGAAGAAAACATTGCTTGCAACTCCCACTCACATCATCACGCACAGCAGACGAGAAGGGCTCGAGTCGTTTACACTTCGCTGCAATAAGCCTGCTAACGATAGCTGTTTTCGCTTTTCGAAAACTGCAAGTAGGTCTATCCATTAGAATGAAGACATATCTCACAATCTCAGTTAAGGGGCAGGGAGGAAGGGAACAGCCTGTTCCCTCTGTTCCATGGAGGAACCGCCATTGCAGCATACCCGCTAGCAGCTACGCAGTGCACTGTGGTGCGCTGCATTTCCAGCGGGTAAGAGATGCTAGCCCCAGCCTGCTCTGTGCTGACGACCCCTGGTCTAGTGGAAAGTCTAAAACAATTCATTTCAGTGGAGAGGAGTTTCAATCTCAGATTCATGTTTAAATGCCACGTTTCCGCCCCATATGTTATAGTACTCATTATAGATTTATGCTCGACCATGCCGAAATGTAGTAATTATACACCTGGTAGCAGTCCTTTAATGCATGTCATTAAAGTACACCTATTCATTAAAGTTCAGGTTTTCGATTTTTCTCTGATATGCAATCGAAAGACGAGGGAAACGTCACGGAGGCTGGAAATCCAATACTGTCTCAGAAGGTTATGTTCTGTTACTACAATAATTAGCGTTAATTGTAAATAATATTCAAATACATTCAATTTGTCATCTCGGTTTTCAATTCTAAATCAATTTCCAGGTTATAGGCTACATTCCCTCCGTTACATCAAGGTCAATGACATTATTGTTCCTCGGAAAAAATCAATACTTTCGCGTCTGCGTACATCTCACAATTCATGAGCTATGAACAAGGTCACTTCCGATCTTCTGTCAGATACAAATAAAATGTATACTTCTGAATAATTTCAAGTTAGAAATATGGTCGAGCATAAAAAGTCGTATGAAACTTGCCTTTGGTAACTAAGACGCTCGTATGAAAATTATGAAACTCGCTTTCGCTCGTTTCATAAACGAACATACTTGCGTCTTAATTACTATCATTATAGGCTCGTTGCATTATGTACTATTATAGATTTGTAGTTTTGTTTCAATTGTTATTGTCTTATCACACCACACCCCATTTAACATAGCTATTGCCTATCTACCATAATAATAATAATAATAATAATAATAATAATAATAATAATAATAATAATAATCATAATCATAATCATAATCATAATCATAATCATAATCATAATCATCATCATCATCATAATCGTATTTTTGTGAGCGTTGTCAAGGAAGGGTATTTTCCCTGTACCAAAAAGTAAAATACAAATTAAGTAAAAATTAGTATTTCACCATGGACCTAGTAGACCTGGTCATTTTCATTCTCTAGGTCAGTGGTTCCCAAACTTTTTGAAGATGCAACCCATTTTTGGCCGAGACATTTGTTTGCGACCCGTCCCCACTACAGTACCTGTAGCCTACTTAACTCCATTCCACAAATATAAATTCCTGTAAAATCGAAAAAGACAATTTTACTCTAAAACCAGTGAATACCACACAACTTTTAACGTATCGGTATCTGCAAGACGAGAAATCGGATTATGCAGACCTACTTGCCAATACCCTTTGGCTTCTTGACTGGTCTATCTTGCTGATGTGTATTTTTCGAACACTTAAACACTTCGAATAGTAGCTTGCAAGACCAAAATGTCGACAGAGAATTTATAAGGAAACTTGATTTCTAGTAGACATTACTTGACAAAAAGAAATTTGGTTCATTTCAGTGCATTACAAAAATCGTGAAAAATTTAGTTAACTTATGTGTCGTATGATACAACAAATATAGAGTTTGTTTTTGTGGACATGCAATTATATTTGCATAATTTTAAACAGCTTTTGGAGTATTTTTCCGGAAGAAACGCAAAACAATTATGACAGTCATCGATGGCTATTGAATCTGTATTTAGACAGTTGCGTTCAACGGCTGAAAAAAGGAAATACTTTTTTGAAACTTTTATCTAGGTACTAATATAACCTTGCTGGTGAAGAAATCATGTCTCTAGAATATAATGTTACAATTCTGAAGATATTTTTAATGATTTAAGTACGTTTTTCTCCCGAGTGTGAACAAGTTTTACACTGTAACAATAATAATAAATAAAAATAATAATAATAATAATAATAATAATAATAATAATAATAAATTACAAATAGCTTTTAGAGACCCCGGAGGTTCATTGCCGCCCTCACATAAATCCGACATCGGTCCCTATTCTGAGCAAGATTATTCCAGTTTCTACCATCACATCTCACCTCCCTCAAATCCATTTTAATATTATCCTCACATCTACACTTCGGCCTCCCCAAAGGTCTTTCTCCCCTCATATCTTCCAACTAATACTCTATATGAATTCCTGGATTCACTCATACGTGTTGTCCACATCTGTGGAGTAACGGTCAGCGCGTCTGGCCGCGAAACCAGGTGGCCCGGGTTCGAATCCCGGGGTTTTTCCTCAACCCAATACGAGCAAATGCTGGGTATCTTTCGGTGCTGGACCCCGGATTCATTTCACCGGCATTATCACCTTCATTTCACTCAGACGCTAAATAACCTGAGATGTTGATACAGCGTCGTAAAATAACCCAATATACCCATACGTGTTACATGCCCTACCCATCTGAAGTGTCTGAATTTAATGTTTCAATTATGTTAGGCGAAGAATGCAAAGCTTGCAGTTCTGCGTTATGTAAATTTAGCCATTCTCCTATAACGTCATCCCTCTTAGCCCTAAATATTTTCCTAAGAAACTTATTCTCAAATATTCTTAACTTCTGTTCCTCTCTCAAAGTGAGAGTCCAATTTTCACTACCATACTGAACAACCGGTAATATAGCTGTTTTATAGATTCTAACTTTCAGTTTTTTTTTTTAAGTAGACTTGATGACAAAAGCTTCTCAACCGAATAATAACATGCATTTCCCTTATTTATTCTGCATTTTATTTCCTCGCGACTATAATTTATATTTGGTACTGTTGCTCCAAGATATTCGAATTTTTCCACCTCTTCAAAGGATAAATTTGCAACTTCTATTTTTATATTTCTATTTCATGCTAATTTATGTTCTGGTCACGATACATATTCATTTACTTTATTTTCTCGGGATTTACTTCCAGATCTATCTCACTACTCGCTGTGCCGGTTAATTTCCGGCACCCTGTTATTTTCCTTTCTATGCTTGTTATTGATTTTTCTCGTGTTGATCCTCCGTGGTCGGTTTTCTTTACTTTTTTCCTTTTCCTATAGATGGCTCTCTCTTAGCTTATTTTTTTTTTTCTGTTGTATGTCATTTCTTTTATTATTTAATATATGTGGGGAGACGAGATTATTTTCGGGTTTCGAGGATCGTGTTGGTAAATCAATTAGAGCGTTGTTGGCAATTTTGAATAGAGGGTGTCTAACTCGTATGGATTTATTCATTAATTTATCTGCCGTAGTGGGCCTTTTTAAATATTTGTAATTTTTACTACTACAATTAGTGTTAAAATAGATTAGAGGCTGGTTGCTCACCTGTTGGTTGTTTTTTTAATTTTTCCGTTGGGAGTTGATCTCTTCCGCCCTGACCTGATAAGGAAGGACGTGTGGGAGTTGTCTGGGGACAGCGAGATGGACTGGTTGGAGCTGTGTCTTTGGTTGTGGCAGACCGAAAGTGCGAAGAGATGGATGGTTTGGTTATGACCAAGCCGTTTGTGATGGACGAGGAATTGTGAAATGTGAAGGGTTGTTTAAAGAGAGGAAAAGACATTTATTCGGGTTTGATAATGATATTTTCTATTTGGTTATTGGTTTTGCAAGTATATTCGCGGGCATGTAAAGGGGGCTAAGTCAAATTGCAAGGTATGTAATCTTTTTTCCTTTGGTACTGAACAAAACCCCTTTGTCACAAAATATGGAGCACTGTAACTGCATCAAGGATGGAAGAATTACTTAACCCCTTCAACATAAGAGAAAAATAATTGTGGATAGCTCAAATCTAAAATCGACCTGGTTGGCGAGTTGGTATAGCCACAGTCTAGTTCTAGTATATACAGTCGCGAAGCTCAATACGTAGTAAATAGTGCAAACATTAAATAGTTGCTCACCACTAGGATCGCTAATATCGCCTCATTACAGGCAATTGAAAATAGTACCGTCACAGTCTATTGTTTCTAGCACCCTCAAAACTCAAGCTTCGTGACTGTATATAGTAGACTGTGGTATAGCGCTGACCTTCTATGCCCAAGGTTGCGGGTTCGATCCCGGACCAGGTCGATGGCATTTAAGTGTGCTTAAATGCGACAGGCTCATGTCAGTAGATTGACTGGCATGTAAAAGAACTCCTGCGGGACAAAATTCCGACACATCCGGCGACGCTGATATATCCTCTGCAGTTGCGAGCGTCGTTAAATAAAACATAACGTTTAATTTTAACATTCAAATTTAAACTTATTCCTGTTAGTCAGTTCATACTTAACCCCTTTACAGGAGCACCCGCATATTATTCTAGCTTCTGTTACTTGTTTGAGTATTTAAATAACTATTCTGTTCACCCTCATTCGCTACCTAAATATATACATAGGCTATTGTTTTTCATGTTAAATTTATTATCCTCATATATTCTGAAGTTTGGTGCCGATTTACTATTTACGTGGAATTTTGAGTAAATGTATGCGTGGACTGGTTTATAATTAATTGTTATTGTGGTTCACATTGATGTACGTTATGGATTGGTGAGTACTGTACTCCAACCACGAGAAAGTCTCCAGGGTATGAGAGGGAGCGGGGTGATGCTGTGAATGAATGTAGATGTTATAAGGTCACACACGTGGGTACTCGTATCTCTATTGGCTAGCTCTCACAGCTCAAACAATAACACTGACATACACATTTTTATACTACCCTAGTTACAAAATTAGATCACGGTTAATCTCCTGGTCTTTTAATCCCTCCATACAGGAAATAACATATGCAGGAGAGCACATGATTTTTAAACTGACGTTATAACTCTAATATTATTCTATCTACTTCGCTCCAATAGATGACCCAATAGTAAGCACATTCCTTTCACGGTTTATCTCCTGGTTGGAGAACAGTAATATTGCGATATGTTATGGATTCTGCGTGACCTATTTACTTGCGCAATTATGAGCAGCCTTCGGTTCTGGGCACAGAAACGCATGAAGTTCAGAACGCACGGGCGATAGTGTTGTGTTGGTCGAGTGGACTGGGAGATGGAGCACGCCGTTACTTCGTGTCTCAACATGTAAAAAGTCCGTCACAAAATATATTTACCCTGTACAGATGCAGTATATACAGTACATTCCTAGTGTAGACAATAAATGTCTACCATTAAAGTATTAACGTGAGTTGTAACCTTCATTCAGGTGTCCCTACGCCAAAGCCTGTTACACGTACCGCAGCCAAGTAGCAATACACACAACGGTAATAAACATTACGGATCCACCTATGCTGTTGCAGTCAGCCCACACGGGTCATGACGTCATTTATACTCCGTGTACTCTAAACCTCATACTGGTTACTCTGTGTCCCTAGGCCGAAGCCTGATTATGACAGATTCTGATTTGTAATAGTGAATGAGAGTGAACTAGTTTTCCTTTATGCTCTCTCTTTCGGCATCTACCAATTTCTCATTCATCCCTAGTTGCTCTTGGCCTTCATACATTTATTCTCACATATTTTTCTCTTAAGAGCTTTACTCGGGCGCGCTTCCGAACGGAGCAGCGGCATTACCCCTAAGATTAGAACCCTGTTAGGTGTGTGTGTATTAAGGGCATATGTACGTGAACGACCACAAATATCATCAGAAAATGCAGGCTTTAAATTTCTAAAATTTTATAAGGAAATGAACTCACAATTGAACAAAAATTACAAGGTACTAGGGTAGTTGCTCTAGTGAATGACCTGTTAAGCACCTTGATAAAAATATTTGAATATTACCACTTATAAAAATAGGCGTTCGACATAAGTAATAGGCTTCGCTGGTTCCTGAAGACTCGCACTACCCATTCAATGAGTGAATTTTAATTTTTCTCTCATATTGGTTAAATTTATGGCATCATATTTTTATGATTTAAAAATCACCAGTGAATGACCATATTGTTCCAGTAGTTGACCAGATGAGCACTAGTGAATGACCGCAAATGTCGAATGATGGATAATTGGAATAGACTGTGGTTTGGGGCTCTATGCAATGATATAACATTGTGTACTGTATCTTATGTGGTTACTATTATGGTTTTCGGTCCAATAATATTAAATTTAAGAACTGAAATAAAAATATAAATTTCTTGAGAAATTTTTTAATATTCAAGAATATTTTATATAAATGTATAACTAGGCCTTGTTACCGGATTGATTTTCCATTATCGGTACAAATTTGTTTTATAATTACTCGCAAGAGGCTACATTGTAAGAATAATGTAGTAAAATGTATACAAGTAATTTGCTCAAAATTAAACTGTTCAATTAGCCCTAGTTTTAATTAAGAAATTTATTTCCAGCACTGAATAAATAATATATATTTTTATGCTAATTTAAGCGTAGTAATTTTTGCGACAATGTTATGATCTTTTTACTATATTTGGTCAATTTCATTTGGCCATTTCCAAGTATCAAGTGCACATCTTTCCACAACTTTCACTTCTGATTCTGTTTTATCCGTTTTTCTTCACTACCCCCGAAAAATATGTTTCTTTATGTTTCACAATAACGTACTACATTTTGCGATAGATATCTTCTTCTAATGTAGTGATAGCACTAGGTTAAGAACTAGGCCCATACATTACTTTCAAACAGTCAATGTTTCCTGAATCAGTGTCAGATACAAGTGACATTATAATAATAATAATAATAATAATAATAATAATAATAATAATAATAATAATAATAATAATGATTTATTTTAGCTGGCAGAGTTAAGGCCGTAAGGCCTTCTCTTCCACTCAACCAGCAAAAAGTGTATATACATATGCATGAACTTACAAAGAATCCAACAATTTGATTTAGATGAGAGTTACATGTATACAAAAGTTATTTACAAATTAAACAACAAAATACTATGAACTATTGATTAAACACTGAAATAAACTGTGTAGCAGAATTAAACTAAAATACATAGAATGTTAATATATTTCAAATAATATTAGATAATAGAAAGAGATTATTACGAGACAATTAAAATACAGCACAATCAGGATGATGTCTAAAGAAAAAAGTAACAATGTAGTCAGTGATAGTTTAAATCAGTATGATTGGAGTGAAATGCTAATAAGGTTATCTTTTAAGCTGTTCTTAAAGGTGTTTATTGTCTTGCAGCCCCTAATACTTTGTGACAAGGAATTCCATTGACGCGAGGTGGATATTGTAAAAGATGATGAATAACAAGATGTTCTATGAAGAGGTATACTTAGCGTGCCACAGATAAGTGATCTGGTATTTACGTCGTGGTTAGAGTATAGATAAGAGAAACGAGACGAAAGGTAATTTGGTGTTGAAGTGTGCAGAATTCGAAAGAGTAAAGACAAAGAGTCAATTTCTGTTTCGCTCTCAGATAGTTTTTTTTTTTTTTTTATTTTTTGTTTGTCTCAGAGTTCCCTTCTTTGTAGTTTCTTTCTCTGTTTTTCTTTGCGTATACATCTTCTTTACGCTGTTTCTTCACGTTTTACTTCTCTTCCTTTAGTTTTCTTTTATCATGATACTCTTTCCACTCTTTAGAAGTTACTGCAAATGGAACATCAGGAGGGGTTCTTTTTATATTATTTCATTATTATTATTGTCTTCTACTTTTGGCCAATGCAAATCACTTTTTCAGACAGTTTCTGATGTCACATTATTTGATGGTCCTGTAGCATTTAGTTCATTAATACAACTTCCATCAACATAATTGCTTGGACTGATACTTTGGATCCCATTTCTAATCTCCATATTACTTTCAACACTTCCAATCTCAGATAGTTCTGCAACAATCATATCATTAATAATACTACTTTGTCGAGGTCATCACTTGGAATAATGCTTTGGATTCCATTTCCAGTAATCCTATTAGTTTCAACACATTCATTCTCCACATTATTTCCATCACAACATTCTTCAAAATTTCTATAAGAATCTGTAGATTCACTATTATTAGGAACCAAAAAATTGGCATGAGTATCTTCTACTATTGCAACATTTCTCTGAATATTTACAAATCTATGATTATTTGGAAACAGAGGATTGCTCTGGATGATATCCAAAGCTCTGAATATAACTTCTATGTTCTTTATTGTCACAAAAGGATGTCTTTTTAGAAAAAAATTCTAGCCATTTTTGCCCTGGGCGACCACCATTACAGTAAATGGGTTATTTCGTTTAATGTCTTTCATAACCTTCTGAACTGAATCTTTAACTTCGTCGGGATGCACGGCAATCCCAATTTGGCTTCAGCAATAATCCAATTTTCGAACCGGCCTTCCCCTTCTTTCGTTAATGTAGCTGTGGGATCCATTTTTCGCTCCACTGTTACTTTTCCATGTAATTTATTTATTAAAGTAGCTTTTGGAATTGTTATATTCTTTGCTAGCCGTATTGGTACTGATTTGATTTCTACGTGTTGATTCTACAGCTGCATAGAGATCTCCTTCGCTATATTGAAAACATCTGTATGTTTTCTTCTTTTTATTTCCTTCATGCGCATTTTTGGCTGATTTGCAGAAAAGTAAATTTAAAGGATTTCAATTGTTAATTTAAACTCATTTGAATACGAACCAGTAAATGTCTCTAGCCTCCAGTGAATGACCACCCAACTTTGGACCATGGTCATTTACTGGTACAAGTTCGTTTTTCGGTCATTCACTACCACATACATATGAAACAACAGTCACAGATTTTGAATTTCGTGCTTAGAAATAAAAATAACGCATATGACGATATCACTAGTAAATGACCAAAGTAGTCATTCATTGGGGAAGACCCATTATTCACATCCAGTGAATAACCACCCACGTTATTTATACAGCTTTGTTGTTAGAATTTACCTTTTTACTGAAATCATTATTTAAATACCTATATAATTAATTCCTTGCTTAATATCTAAGAAAAATAACAAATAATTGCATTAAAAGGCTGCTATATGAATCGTTGTCATTAGTTTTACCTTATTAGGAGTGCAAGCAGGATTGCACATTTGATGCACACCTGAAGAAAACTGTCATATTTTATACACAGTTACGTGATTCTGAGTGACCACTGAGAGAGAATATTTCAAAACATAGTTGATCTTCTGTAATTCGGAGTTTCAGATAGGTTTTTGCAGCCCTGACTCCTATTTTAAACATATATTTTACAAGATGGTCATTTACTGGATCCGGTCATTCATTGGTGCAACCACCCTACAACAAGACTTATTAAAACTTAAATATCTGATAAAAAAAAAAAATAAAAAATGTTACTAATAATATTCTTCAAACCAGTTTTATCAGAGTATGAGAAAAAAAACATTCTGCAGTTACATCATTTGGTAACCATAACATTGTTATGGTGTCTCTGATATCTTTAATATTTTTCCTGTATGTAATAAACGCTTTATTTCTAAAAAGTAGACTACTCTCAGACATGTAGAGTTATTTACTTTAATACAATTAATTCTTTACTTGTTCTATATAAAATATATTAAAATTTACATAATGTTTTGTGACATAATTTTTCAATTTTCCAAGAAATAGTCGTTATTGTAGTCTACCTTTTGCATAAATGCATGTTAAATCAGTGTACAAAATTTCAGAATTCTATCTCTAACGGTTGTGGAGTTATGAAATATATGTGAAAATTTTCAAATTTTGGAAAATTTAATTTGAAGTAAAAAGTGAATTCTTAAAAATATTATTAGTAACCTTTTTATACCTTTATAAGATATTTAAGTTCTAATAAGACTTGTTGTGGTACCTTGTAATTTTTGTCCAATTGTGAGTTAATTTCCTTATAAAATTTTAGAAATTTAGAGCCTTGCATTTTCTGAGAATATTTGTGGTCGTTCACGTACATATACCCTTAATCGAAAAAATATCATATAAACATGCGTCCTATTCTCAATATTTTCTAGCCCCTAATTTTCGATTAATACACACACACACCTAAACTGGATTCTAACCTTAGAGGAAATTCCGCTATCCCTGTTCGGAAGCGCGCCCCTTTTCTCTCCTTATTGGTATTAACTTTCTAGTCTCTATTGATGTTTGCTTTTCTTTTATATTTAAGTATTTGTATATAGATACATATTTACAGGCAACCAATTGTTCTTATATTGCATTCATATTTTTCAATTGTTATTACCATATTTTATAAAAATAAATTGTTATTCAGGTAAAGCTATTTTGTTAATCCCATTATTCCAACAAGGTTTTCATCATTATTCAAGGGTTTACGGCCGAATTATGGTACAAGGTGACCCAGTACGGTTCATCACTTCAAGTAAAATTCTCTTTTTTCCCCCTAATAGTTTGTGGATTTTATCCTAACATATTCATATCTTTCGCATAAACAAGCAGCTGATGTAACCCATTCAATTCCGAACCCTCTGTATTTTCCTGGACTTTCCTAATGGCATATTCTAGAGCTAAGTTAAAAAGCAAGGGTGATATTGCATCTCCTTGCTTTAGCCCGCAGTGAATTTAAAAAAGTCTGACAGAAATTGGCCTATACGGACTCTGCCGTACGTTTCACTGATACACATTTTAATTAATCGAACTAGTTCCTTGGAAATACCGAGTTCAATAAGAATATCGTGTAAAAATTCTCTCTTAACCGAGTCACATGCCCTTTTTTAAATATGTAAATAACTGATATACGGGTCATTCCATATCAAATCAACAAGGCACTCAACCCGACCGACTCAGGTTTCTTTCAAAATTTGAGGGTTTGTTTGACCTGCCGTGCTAACTAAAACTGCAGAGTTTCATATGTCCTGTGCTTTTCGTTTTCTGTCAGTGGCGTTTCAAACATGAAGAAAACTCACATTTTTGTAAGCACGCCGCTTCAATTAAAATTATATATCTCAACAACGTCTCCAGATAAATTTACAAAAATTGGGTGATACATTCTTAATATGTGATAGTTTTTATTACTTATATTGTTTTCTGCATGTATTCAATTACACTAAAAAAACATGGTGAAGCAATTTTCATATACGGTATTCATATTTAAAAATGCGGGGGTTCTATTTTAATGAAAAAAATATATAGTACGCCTCAATTAGTGATATAATGAACTGATAAGTTTCAACTTGGAATCTTCATAGTTTATAAAGATAAAAATTATTATGTCACAGCAAGCGTAAGCTAACCGTCTAAGTCGCGATAATTATGTCCCACACATTCGTTGTATTTAATTATATTTGATCATATTCTTGAATGTCGCTATGTAATTTAACATGTAGTACATAATTCGAATTTTTTAAATTATTACCTGAAATAAATTATTGTTACATGGATTTTGTTAAACCTGAAGTTCTGTAAGAAATGCTTACCTTTCATTGCTGAGATGAAATAGCCTGATCATCTTTCCAGACAGGATGCTGCGTTGTTTCAACTGCATTTTAAAACTGCTTAGCAAGTATAATACCCATCCTAAACAGCAAGACTGCATGAAACTTGTTCCAGGCACTGCCGTGGATTTTGCAAATCGAAGAGCAAGCATGTTTTCCTCTTCAGTATTGCATTTTTTAGTCACATAAACGATATTAATGTTTGGGAGATGATGCCTTGTCCAGTCGTACAATTCCCTAGGGGTAGTTATTTGTTTATCGGATGGTCTCTGCAAACTAGCACAAGCCGCAACCTTTTAAGTGTCCCACCTACAACGTCGCATGCTCTTTTGCCATGCGATATGCAAAAATAATGCAATTCTGTTGGAAATCCAAAATCTTCTTCATGTAATGTGAGGTTCAGGAAATTTTTTTCTATTTTTATACTGAGCAGAGAATCCATCGGAGAAATACATAATTTTTGTGGTGAATTACAGATGTTTGTTTTAATGACTCCATTAGATATTTTTGAAACAGATGTACAGCTGTAGTGTCATATTTCGGGCAGTGTGAAATTATTACCAGATTTTTAATAGAGACTGTATCGGATGACGATTCGTTATGATATATTACGAAAGTATGAATGGTTGTCTGCACATTAGTCCTGTGATATGACTGAATTTCATCTTGGATTGCGAAATAATAGTTTTCAGCGAAGTCGCATAACACAACAAGCAGGCATGGCTGTAGAAATGATTTCATATCACGTAGAAACTTACTTTGTTCAGATGATATAAATGAGTGATTCAGTAAATCACCAAGTTTCTCCAAGAGACAGTCGAAAAATTTGTCTGTGGGTTTCATTATAGTCTCAAGCGTTGATCGGTCAGTCGTCATCTACTGCTTGTAGGTCACTGATTCACTGCAGTTTTATACGAAACATTTCTCTAAACCCTCTCTTATTTTGAATGGTTCAGGACATTCTGTACATTTCCTGAACAAGCAATTTATATGAGAAGGATTGCACACCATAGTTGCCAAGAAATGTTAAGTTGGAAAGTATAAAGAAAAATTTTCTTGAAATCCACGTAGACCTGAAACTTAAATAAATTGCTTCCGGCATAAGTTTTACATTCTGATAGGACACAAACACAGACAGTATAGTCCACTAACTCTAGCTAGAATACAATTTCTTTGTCATGGTTAGAATTTTTAAACACTGCATGTAATTAATTTCTGCTCATGTGATTTACTCCCTGATTCTTTAATCACAACAAATATTTCTTACCAGGCATCATTCTGCTTATCTCGTCAGAACAACAGAATTCTTTAACTTTATCGGCAACAGCCGCGAGCAAGGGTTTTCCAGGTTTCGGATTTGGTGAACACAAAATTCCCTTTCCCTTTGCCAGGACTTTGGCTTTCCGAATTATGTATTCGAAAGCTGAAAGAAACTCTTTTTTATATTATTTACGCTGCAGCTTTTAGGTATTAGTGTTAAAATGGTGATTTTCTCACTTTTACCTGAATTTTGAAAATTTTCCTGCAACTGAGACAGAATTTCAGAATCAGAAAGGTCCTGGTTCCTCGGCATCTTTATATCGAAGACTTTGTCTTTTACAATATTTTCAAATTTCTGTCTCTTATATTTCTCTTGTTGTAGCCTTTCTTGTTTAATAAGGAACACACCTTGGTCAAAAAGACTTGTATTTAATGAACTTACATTTGCTGTAGAGTCGACGTATTCTTCATTACTAGAGTCATTATGAGGATTCTGCGTAACAGCATCATATTATATTTTTATTTCTTTGCGACACATAGCGCACACCTTTTGTTCCTGTTTTAAATCAGGAAATACATTAAGCATCCACGATATAAGACTTCTTAAATTTTTCCTCTAATTACAGTGCCCTGATTTCTCTAAGGGATTGCAGCAAACACAGGCCTATAACTTAAAACGCGACTCCATTACATCGCACAAAACTACCACATACTACGAAAACTAACGACACTGCACTTGAAAGAGATTGCACGTTTTGTATAAATTGAAGACTGTATTGTATAAACTGCCACTCATGACGGCCTGACAGATCGATGACGCAGCTTATCAGACAAGTAGGAACTCGTGCGCATGCAGTGTTGGTGTAAGACGGGGTTAAGTGCTACAAACCAATACATTGATATATTTTTTTACTGATATTCCTGAAACGTTTCCAAAATGAAACTTACACCAAGGGGAGAATACTCTTACCTCTATGACATACATTTTTCGCGAAATAATTTATGTCCTGCATTTATAGATATTCAATGTTAAAATGTGTTTCACGTGACTATTCAATAAAGAATTCATTACTTTGACGCAAACCTATTTTTATTGAAACGTATGATCCCTTGACTTTAAAATAAGCCCAAGTTTAAGATTCTACCTCAATTAGAAGAGAAGTTATGAATTATTTTTGTTGACATAGTATGCGACATTTTTACATTTTTTTTTTTTCGTATTGACAGAATTGCTGTAGGGATATCGTGCATTACTGAGAGCTAAAATTTTACATAATTACTTAACTTAAGGTTCTTTACCATCTACCAAATTTAATGAAAATCTGAGGTGGTCGGGTTGAAAAGTCCACTTTTTTGTGTTGATTTAACATGGAATGCCCCGTACAGTACTCTTATACTCCCATTTTCTTCTCCAATATCTGTCGAATACAAAAAATTTTATCAATAGTCGATCTATTTCGCCTAAAACCACACTGATGATCTCCAATAATTTCATCTACATATGGAGTTAGTTTTATCAAAAGAATATTGGACAAAATTTTGTACGACGTCAGCGAAAGTTACTACAGTCCGCGTCATGGTTTTTGGCGTGTGAAATAAGTAATGGGAATTTTAAGTGCAAGTGTTTTACATTTGCCGCAATCAGTCTGACAACTGTGTCTGGCAAATGGTTGTTGTGACGTGTATATGAAGTGGTACCATTCTCAGCTGCACTAGCAACATGCACACAAACCGGGCACTATATATCTAGGACACACACCAAAAACGCTGGCGCCAGCTGTACAGTTAGTCTTTTCTCCCTTCTGAAAGATATTGTACAGTGTTCAGTTATGGACTCCTATTGGCTCTGGTACAATTTCCTTTCTCCAAATAGCAAGTACAAGCTTATTTCACCGGATAATGTGTTACAATCTCTTCTATTAATTTTACACACTAGAATGTGATCGATACCTGGAGACATATTTTTCAGCTTTTCTATCGCAATTTCGACTTCAGAAAGTGTTGGTTCGGGTATAAACGGCTCAGCAGTTTGTATTTTAATATCGCCCGATCATTTCTATTTGGTTTGTGTAAATTTAGCAGTTGCCCAAAATAGTTTTTCTATTTGTTCAGGATGAAATGAGAGTTTCTAAGCAAGCCACAATTCTCATTCTTTATCGCGTTTATCCTTGCTGATATATTTTCTTAAATTCCCTTACGCCTTATGCAGAGTGAACAATAAGTATGGAATATTGTTAACAACTTCTTAAATTTTAATTTTACAAAAAAAAAGTTTTATGCTGGGACATAATTTTATTTTTACTAACATTTTTAATATTAACTTGGCTATACCTCTGGATCAACGCCGTTTGCTACCTCCTTCCACGACTGAAGTTCAATGATACTGATGTAGAATACAAATCACTTTACTAGGTATAGGAGGGAAGAAAAGTAGGTCATCCATTTACGTAAACTAGGAAATATCGCGCTTTTGAGTTTGATAATTTTCATTAGATTTTTTTTAATCAAAATACATTACAGTATTAACAATGAGTGTTTTTACTCACGAACTGAGCTGTCTATGTGGACGTACTATTCATTATGCAGTGTATATTATACTGTCTACAGCATATTAGCGTACAAGAAAGAAGTTAAATTGAAAAATGGTCATAATATGGATATTTAAACACATTTTTAAAATGGTGGCCGTTCATTTCGATGCAGGCTTCAGTTCTTTTGTGCATATTATTGTACTGTAGACTATTGTACCTAATTCCAATTATCAGTTTCGTCCTTCGTACTAATAACTCACGTTGAAATAATTCTGTACCTACAATATAAAAGAGTACCTTACGTACTGTAAATTCATTCTTCACTTCTGCCCGATCCGAAAAGATAAAATTACTCATACTATCTGCTGTCCGTCCAAGTGGTTATGTCGTAGGGTCGTAGAAAGGGAGGAAATCACATGACATTTAATTACTTAACGATCTCCTTTTATTTAAGCTATTTTAAACAGTTGTATAATATTACGTAGACGTCCAATTCCTAACAGAAATCAATGTTCTCAGAAAAGAGCTAAGACAGCCCAGCCACTAGCTGGCGAATAAAAGCTGGTGGGGGAAACCGAGATACGACGTAGGCAAATGGACGGCAGTACCTGTGCAAAAATGATTCAATATTGAAAATTCTTTCGTCACTGGAAAACGCGAACATCTTTTTGGAACGTACTGTTTACTATGACCGTAAGGCTACTATGACTGTAATGCGGTCTTGGATCTGTGTGCAGGACGGTTGAATTTCATTAGTAGAAGGGGTGGGAGTGAAGTACATTCAAAAACTCAGGTACAATAAAAATTGAAGTAAAAATAAAATGATGTCCCTGTACAATAACTGTTGGAGACAAACCATACAATATTATGTCAGTATTCGAAAAAAGTTAGATATTCAGGACCGGGTTCAACAAGCTTCAATAAATCAACCGAAATGAAACATTAACTAGTGAACATTAAAATATTTCACTAAAATGCGAGCTGTTCACCAAACAAATTTTCTTAACATTTAACCAACAGTATTGTCATAACTATATCGGAACACTTTTTTTTATAAACAGCAAACTACTCGTATATCGCAAATCGTGTACAGTCTTAGAAAAAAGTTTTGTCTTGTCTCTTGGTGGTGGAAATGTTGAAGTTTTGACCGCGATTTACACGATTACTTTTACACAGAATGAAAAATATTAAACCGACAAACTCGGGAGATTGTATGTGACATTAATACAGGGACATTTTATTTTTACTAACATTTTTAATATTAACCTGTCTATATCTTTGGATTAAGGGCCTAGAACCGAAAACACCGCTTGCTCCCCCTTCCAAGACTGGAGTTCGATGATACTGGCGTAAAATACAAATCACTTTACTAGGTATAGGAGGGAAGAAAAGTAGTTCATCCATTTATGTAAACTAGGAAATATCGCAATTTTGAGTTTGATAATTTTCATTAGGTTTTTGTTTAATCAAAATACAGTAATGTATTAACGCTTAGTGTTTTTACTCACGAATTGAGCTATCCATTCGGACGTATTAATTATGCAGCGTATATTGTACTGTTACAGCACATTAGCATACAATATAGAGAATGAAGTTAAATTGAAAAATAATCATAATATGGATATTTAAACACATTTTTAAAATGGTGGCCGTTCATTTCGATACAGGCTTCAATTCTTTTGTGCATATTATTGCACTACAGACTATTGTACCTAATTCCAATTATCAGTTTCGTCCTTCGTACTAGTAACTCAAGTTGAAATAATTCTGTACCTACTCTATAAAAGAGTACCTTACATACTGTAAATTCATTCTTCACTTCTGCCCGATCCGAAAAGACAAAATTACTCAGACCTACTATCTGCTGTCCGTCCAAGTCCTAGGGTCGTAGAAAGGGAGGAAATCACGTGACAGTTAATTACTTAACGAGCTCCTTTTATTTAAGCTATTTTAAACAGTTGTATAATATTACGTAGACGTCCAATTCCTAACAGAAATCAATGTTCTCAGATAAGAGCTAAGACAGCCCAGCCACTAGCTGGGGAATAAAAGCTGGTGGGGGAAACCGAGATACGACGTAGGCAAATGGACGGCAGTACCTGTGCAAAAATGATTCAATATTGAAAACTCTTTCGTCACTGGAAAACGCGAACATCTTTTTGGGACGTACTGTTTACTATGACCGTAAGGCTACTATGACTGTAATGCGGTCTTGGATCTGTGTGCAGGACGGTTGAATTTGATTAGTAGAAGGGGTGGGATTGAAGTACATTCAAAAACTGAAGTACAATAAAAATTGAAGTAAAAATAAAATGATGTCCCTGTACAATAACTGTTGGAGACAAACCATACAATATTATATCAATATTCGAAAAAAGTTAGTTATTCAGGGCCGGTTTCAACAAGCTTCGATAAATCAACCCAAATGAAACATTAACTAGTGAACATTAAAATATTTCACTAAAATGCGAGCTGTTCACCAAACAAATTTTCTTAACATTTAACCAACAGTAAATAATGGCTCATTACAGATAAGTGCGATCAATGAATTTGTCATAACTATATCAGAACACTTTTTTATAAACAGCAAACTACTCGTATATCGCAAATCGTGTACAGTCTTAGAAAAAAGTTTTGTCTTGTCTCTTGGTGGTGGAAATGTTGAAGTTTTGACTGCGATTTACACGATTACGTTTATACTGGCTGATGTTATACCGCCAGCATTCCATTGTATGATGTTTAGTTGATTCTGTACCATTAAATTAGTCCCCGCCCGGAGATCCGATTGGGGGACTATTTTACCTCCGGATAATTTTACCTTAATGGTACTCATTTTATATTGGAGTTGGCAAGTTGTAGCCGATTTAAGTGAACACCATATCTTAACGTTTTGGTGGCTACTTCATTCACACACAACCCCCAGGATGTCTGGAGGACCACACCTGCTGTTGGTCGACGGGTCCATTGGACCTAGCTGGGAGATCTTGGATTCGGAACCCTCAAAATCTGTGCTTCAGTGGCTGACCATGACAATATCTTTGAAAAATATTGGAGTGCAAGAGGTCAAATGACTTTATTGTCAAACACTTGGCACTAGAAAACAACAACGTTTATACTGGATGTTAAGTATTAAACAGACAAACTCGGGAGGTTGTACTGTATGTGACTTTAATACAAACACTTTTCTTTAATGTCATATTGTGCTGTGAGGCACTATTTCGCGAGGACACTAGATCATGATGCAAGACAAACCTATGCCATGCTTTATTGCTTGAGTCTCTTATAAAACATTTGCAGATCAAAATCACTGCAAAAGATGTTGAAAAACACTTACACACCAAAATCACTGCAAAAGATGTTCAAAGTATCTCCATCGACCTGTACAGTACACAAAGTTTTCATCTTCGAGACATGGATTGTCAAAAGCGGTGAAAGACTTGAGGATTATCGTTTATTTCCTCTGTTGCAGCTAATGTTCGCACCATCAGACCAATTCAATAAAACACTGCACTACTAGGTCAAAACTTACAACAAAATGTGAATTTGTAGAGTCGTCATGAACTGAAGAACGTACATGTCTTCTGCCTGTTTAACAAAACCTCTGAGGAAAATATGACATTAGAGAAAACAGTTTGTTTTGATGTCCCATACAACTTCCCGCAGTTTGTCACTTTAACTACTTTTAACTCTTTATGTGTGGCGTCTTCATTTATTTCAAGTCGAACGGCTGTAAGTCTTTCATAGTGCTGCATACAGAGTGACCCATTTATCTTGTGCATTAACGTACACAAAACGAAAGACGACTGACGTCCATACACGTCTTGTGTTGTATGTTTGCTGTCTTAACATGTAAACAAACCACAATAACTGTCGACGCCACAATCCACGTCCAGTGGTCTGCACGTTCTCCGGACCTGTCGCCGCTCGACTTCTTCTTGTGAGGAACCGTGAAGGACAGTGTGTACCAGAACATTCTGACAACACTAGACGACATGCAGCAATGCATTCGAGAGGCTTGTGTGTCCATTCAGCCAGCAACATACCGGGCAGTCATATGGTCTTTCGGGGAACGCCTTCGAATCTGCATCAATGTGAATGGTCACCTTTTGGAACATCTTCTGTGACTCTCAAAGCATATTATCACATTGGAAGTACGTTTTTGTTTTGTTTTGTTGTTATTGATTAGGAAGGTGACATTGTGATACATTTTTTAACTCGTCTTAATGTGTGTAATCAATGTAACATGATTAAAGTATGTAGTGCTATTTGAAAAATTGATGACTTAACGTGTATCTTGTACCATAATGTAGTTACATGCACCAAATCTCAACACTCATGTTAGCCCCTCGTTCTAACATAACGCTCAAAAACAAAAATTCCAATACCTATCCAAAAAAAAAGTTATAAAAGGTGCACAAGATAAATGGGACATTCTGTATACAGAATGTAAGGGGTATAAGTGCCGTCCTTTTCACAGTCGTCGGGGGCGGTCTACAGGATAAAAAAATGCCAATGCAACATAGGGTCAAAACTCGATAGTTTTCCCAGAAAAAAATATTTTTCCTTATTTTATTTGCGTTATACTGCTTATATCGTTACTAAAATTACGAAAACAATTACATCGGTAGATACATCTAGCAAAGAGTTAATATTAGTTTAAATAAATGTTTGTATATTTATTTTGATGTACCAAAGTACATATGATATTTCCATGCAGATATTCTGCTTTCTCAGATGATGAGAGAGAGATGGAACGGAGAAAAATTCAAAATAAATATGATATGCGTAATAAAAAATCACTTTGTGATTTAAAGACGGCGCCCATACCGTCGGACCCCGGCCAACCAGTCACTCATCTGAGTGCACCTCTACACATGTATGGACTTCGGTCCTGCGTGCATAGACATCTATGACGTAGTGCAGAGGGCGGCCACTAGAGGGAACCCAAGAGATGGAGCTTAATCTGAGACGATTCTCAACGGTGTCGGGATTGTATCCGGCGTGGCTTAGTGGTTAAAGCATCAGCACGGAGAGCTGAAAACCCGGGTTCAAATCCCGGCGCCGGAGAGAATTTTTCTCCGTTCCATCTCTCTCTCATCAAATGTTTGTATGTTCTATTACGTTTTCGTGAAATTAAATAAAATGCATGCCTAAATTTGTTAATATTAGGCGTGAACGTAGGCTATTCAGCTGGCAGTACTTTGCACAAACGTAAGTATGAATCAGCTGAGTACAAGCTCTCTGTTCATAGCTCTACTACCGAGCGGATGACAGCTCAGTACAGGGTATTCAATAAACAACTTACAATGTCATTCACAGTTCAGGAATACCATGATATGTTAATAATTTATGGAAAAAGTCGTCGTAATTCAAGTGCGGCAAGAAGGATGTACCGTCAACGTTTTCCTCAAAGAAGGTTACCTAATCGGTGAACTTTTGTAACAGTTCCTCAACGATTATTAGAAACTCGGGAGTCTTGAACGTGTCCGCGACAACTGGACTACAAGACGTGATGCCTGCCTTCAGAACGACGGTGAACACTTGGAAAATCTGATATAAATAGGTACGTACAATTTTCAAACGTAATTTAATGGGTTCGTATTGATACGAAAATAAGCTAACTTAGACAACCAATTATGAATGTTTTATCTGTAAGAAGTGATTTTTCATCAAGTGTCATGTCCACAAATATGACAAACTGCAAACTTAAAGTTTCTTTAAAATGTTACTACTTTATAATAATAATAATTATTATTATTATTATTATTTATTTATTTTAGCTGGCAGAGTTAAGGCCGTAAGGCCTTCACTTCCACTCAACCAGCAAAAAGTGTATGTGTATGAACTTACAAAGAATTCAACAAGCGGGAGCGGGAGAGATTAAAATTTTGCACTAGAAAAAGAAGTTCGTGTGATTTCGTGTAGTAAAAGATTGTTTATTTTTTAGACGTACAATAAGGAATGGAGCAATATTGGTAAATGAAATGGACATTAACCATAATGTTCCATTCATGAGATTTAAAGTTTGTATTTGCTGCGCGTTTTATGTAAACAACAGCTGTATCGGTATGTCTGTACCCGCTTCAGCTGTACCGTGTATCCTACCTGTAAACCCCCTCCTCCCATCCAGCAACGTTGTCAAACATTGCATATTGTGAACTTTACTAATTCGTTAAATATTGCAATTAGAAAACAATTGTGAGGACAATTTTTCTTCCTTATGACATGAATAATCATCACTTAAATTAATGGCACTTGTACCCCTTACAACCTGTATAATTACTCTCCGGTGGAGCGGCCAGTAGCGTGCTGGCTTATGGTCTCCTCCACCTGCATTCGATTCCCGATTAGCTCTCTTTTTTTTCATTAACTTAACTAATTTTTATACATGTTACCTCCCTTCATTTTTTATTTTTTTTTAATAGTGTAACGAATTATTTTCCAACTTTGGCTCGAGGATTAATAATAATAATAATAATAATAATAATAATAATAATAATAATAATAATAATAATAATAATAATCATCATCATCATCCATAATCATCATCATCCATCATCATCATCATCTGTGGCGCTACAGCCCGTGAAGGGCCTAGACCGACCAGTCGGCTGCTGGCCTCACGCCCACGCCGAAGCAGAGGTGGACGATCATCCAACCAGAATGGAGTATCGTGTGGTTAGCACGATGGTCCCCTCCAGCCGTTATAGCTGGTATTCGCAACCGGATTTCGCTACCTATCGTAGCTCCCCAAGTGCATCACGATGCTGGGTGGGCACCGGTCCCATACACTGGCCGAAATTTCATGAGAGAATTTCTTCCCTCATGAGGACTCAAACCAGCGCGCATTCCGTAACGCGAGTCCTACGCAGGATGCCTTAGACCGCGACGCCACGGCGCGGGACTTGGCTCGACTAGGAGAATAAAAAACTCTTGGAAGATCAATTTTCTTCCCGAAATAAAACAAAGATAAACAAACAAATGAAAGAAAAATAAAGAAATACACATGTGGACCTAATACTTTGTCCACATGCCACCGGCGTCTGTAACTGCCTGGCAACTTGGCGCATTGAGTCCACCAGATCGCGGAAATAGTTCTGGTCTTCAGCGAGATCTTCCCAGGGGTTTCAGGTCATTTTTCCGAAACAAACTTTCCGAATGTCAATTTTTCCGAATGAACATTTTTCCAAATTCCCCATTTTCGGATGACCATTTTTCATAGGACCTATTTTCCGAAATCAAGAATATTAAATGAAATAATTAGTAAAGTTAAGAAAACATTAAATTTATTGTGACTTTACAATAACAACTGAATTTATTACATGGCCTGTATTTCATTCCTTTTCAGAACCTTGAATTGTACTCAATTCTTCTTAAGTACTGAAGAGGAGGTTTTCTTCCTTGTATGTTTCGTATTCCAATGTTATTGCCCTGTTTCTATTTTATGCTGCTATCCACCGCTCTCTTGGCTGTGCTTTTACGTTCCTTCTCAATCTCATTTCTACTTTTCACCAACTCTGCTTGTGCTTCATCTCTATTCGGAGCATGAGAGTGAGGCGACAGGTCAACACCTTTAAGAATGACTATGCCTTCACCATTTCTGTCTGTTATGGCTCTTGCTGAATAGGGATATCTTATGCGAAGTTTTACCGTCAGATGGCAGGAGTGTTCCATGCGGCGCAACATGTTGTAGGGCTATGTTTTGTCATATGCTTCAGTTGATTACGTTTTCCCGCTTGTTGGTTTTCTGTACGTGTCAAAATTATATTTACAATTATTTTGTATAACCTGGTATAATTTAATATAATTCAATATTTTTCTTACCTCATAATTTAATTTAATTTACAATAAATAATAACGTAAACCTGTATAATATTGAGCTATTCCCCGAGATGGGAGGGGAAATCTGCAGTAATGCAAAATATAGATACGAGTAAATTGAATGTTCATGAACCTAAACAAGAACTTTGAGAACAATATGCACGAATAAAAAAATAGGAAACATGTCGAAAGTCAATATTGCCCTTTTTAATAATTAGTATTTAAGAACCGTACGCTAAAAGCAGGATATGCAGCCACCAATGTGTTTTTATAGGGAAGAGACTATCGAGATTGAATTCCTTGTATTTTTTCTGTAATTGCAGAAAGATCAAATGCAATTTTTAATAGGATGATATAATATGACACAACGCAGAGCTGCACGCATTGTATACTTCACCTGACATAATTAGGAACATAAAATCAAGACGTTTGAGATGGGCAGGACATGTAGCACGTATGGGCGAATCCAGAAATGCATATAGAGTGTTAGTTGGGAGGCCGGAGGGAAAAAAACCTTTGGGGAGGCCGAGACGTAGATGGGAAGATAATATTAAAATGGATTTGAGGGAGGTAGGATATGATGGTAGAGACTGGATTAAGCTTGCTCAGGATAGGGACCAATGGCGGGCTTATGTGAGGGCGGCATTGAACCTCCGGGTTCCTTAAAAGTCAGTAAGTAAGTATGATATAATATGATCGCAATAGCATCACGATTAGTAGTGTGTTTTGTAGGTTAAGGACATGCAGTTTTGAATATTGTGTGGGATGATTTTGAAAATTTGAACTTAAAACATAGCTTTAATAATTAGGGTACAGTACATTAAAAACATTATTCACGAAATGGATTTCACTACGGATCGTCCTGGATAATAAACATTCCAGTTTATCGAGAGTTTACTGCAGGCGTAAAATTTGGAGACTCCTACAACTACTGCATATAATCTAAGCTAACATAGCTCGCTGTCGAGGTTGAATATGTTTTTATTAATTTTTCTTTTTCCTCTTCCAAAATGAAACTATAGTCAACAATTCCTTACTTGAAGTAGTTACTTTTATTTAATAGCGAACACTTTCGAGGCCCAATTTTATTACTTATAGAATAACTCTTCTCGGGTTCTCAGCCAGATGAGTTGGAGATTAGCTTCCAAGCTTTCGACGGCTAGCTCTACCATCTTCTTCAGGGACGAAGTGATGTGGGACGAAAAATCGAAGGAGAATTGGGAGGAAAATTTAAAAGGTACGCAAGACGCGTCCTTGCAAGGGGTTGGGGGCTGTACAAAACTAAATATGTGAGCTCCAAGCCTGTTGGCCACTAGTCTCACTCCGGGTTACGCTGCTCCCCTGAGGGAGCTCTAGAAAATTTTGAAAGGGAAGCCGAAATTGGACGTAACCTCTTAGGTACCACATACGCGGGGGGGGGGGGCTGACATTGATCAATTGATCACGGAACGGGGCGAGGAGGATTTGGCTGGTGTTTGCCGTTAGAATGGCAAGACGCCGTCATCTGTTGTTCGATGACAAAGCACGTGAAGGCCGTCGGAAGAAGCGCCGTGAAATCTAATCTGCAATTTGAGAGGTCCCTGTCCTTTCAATTTGCGACTTATTGAGTGACCTCGTATATTTAATAGACTATTTATATATTATCTGAACTAGGGCATACATCGTTTATAATAAGGGTGGAATATATATGGGGAAGGGCATATAGGTCCGTGGCCCATTTCTTATAGGGCTCATCCCGACATTTGTCTCACGCCTGAGGAAAACCACGGAATACCTTAGGCGAGATGAGTTGTCTCAATACGCTTAGACCACCAGCACACGGCGGACAGTCGGGACCAGCAAGTGGCTCCTGATTGGCTGACGTGTCCACCAACCAGAATGCGCCTGGCGGTCGGGACTAGGAACTAGCTCCTGATTGGCCCGCAGCGGGAAGCCCTACTTTTGCATATATGCCGGCTAGACGTGGTCCCACATCACTTCGTCCCTGAAGAAGATGGCAGAGCTAGCCGTCGAAAGCTTGGAAGCTAATCTCCAACTCACCTGGCTGAGAACCAGAGAAGAGTTATTCTACATCAAACGCCGGGAAAGCCTCAAGTCATACTTTATTACTTATATTTTTTAAGGTTTAAAGCATATATTCAGAATATTTCGGGACCTGATTGAAGACAAAAAGCTTTCCCTGGTATTTACATATAGGAACATAACAAAAATTTGCCATTTTTAGTTGTTTTTAAGAGTATTTAATATACTAATACACTACGTAAATCCTCAATGTTCATATACCGAAAAACAAATGCACACGCAAAGCGCATTCCTCATAGTACACGTGCGCTATCTGTTGGTGCTAGTTCAGAATATCCCTATACTCCTTCTGTCTCAGTCTTACAGTTCCCAATATATATTTCCACCAGGACAATTTTTTACCTTTGTAATATATAACCATTGATTATAGTTCACGTTAACACTTTATTTGTTAAAAACATAAAATTGTTTAGTCACACGTTAAAAAGTGTTTTTTTAAGGTATATACCTGGACAGACGGCCCGTTTCGACGTGATGTTGCGTCTTCATCACTGTCTCCTGAACTACTGGTGATCTTGAATTCTGCGATGTGCATTTGTCGGTTGTAGGGGTGGGGGTGTGTTGCTCTTATGGTAGGGGCTGATTGTTTGTGTGTTATGACGTATCATGACATCGAATAATGTGTGGGTATTGAACTGTAATTGTGTATTAAGTATATGTTGTGGGTATGTTATTGTATGTTTATATATTTCGTATTGTTCTAAGATGTTTAACTGTGAACTTTTTGGTGTGATGTGTAAAATCAACAATAATCATGACTACAATAATATAGAAACAAATATGGAAATTTTACACATCACACCAAAAAGTTCACAGTTAAACATCTTAGAACAGTACGAAATATATAATCATACAATAACACACCCACAACATATACTTAATACACAATTAAAGTTCAATACCCACACATTATTCGATGTCATGATACGTCATAACACACAAACAACCAGCCCTCACTATAAGAGCAACACACCCCCACCCCTACAACCGACAAATGCGCATCGCAGAATTCAAGATCACCAGTAGTTCAGGAGACACTTTTGAAGACGTAACATCACGTCGAAACGGACCGTCTATCCAAGGTATATAACTTTTTTTTTTAATTTTAACACTTTTTAACTTGTGACTAAACAATTTTATGTTTTTAATACATAACCATTCATTAATATTTTCGTACCCCGTAAGTAATAATTTGTACATCCATTGCAACTTGTTCATTTCAAGATATTAGTGAACAGTAATAATTTGGAGAAATGATCATTCGGAATAATGACCATTTGAAAAAATGATCATTCGGAAAAGTAGTCAGTCGGAAAGTTGATTTTGGAAGAATGGGTGCAAATGCTTCCCAGGTAGCCAGAACTTGATCCCACAACTGATTTTGATTTTGAGTGGGTTGTCTCGATACAGTACTTGTCAGTCTTCCTTTTTCAGGTCTTCCCGTGAACGATCTTTGAACATTTATGGCGATATGCGCGGGTTAGTTATCCTGATGAAAAATTAAATTTCCTTCGGAAAAAAACGATTATAAATTTCATGAATCCTGTTCTTCCGCTTCTGTTTTAAAGTCAGCGCAAACAATAACAATTCCTCTGGATCCATCCTCTTGGCCATTTTGTAGAAAATATCTCTGACGAACCATTATTATACAGGGACATCATTTTATTTTTACTTGCATTTTTACTGTACCTGCATTTCTGAATGTACTTCATTCTCACCCCTTCACTAATGTCCTTGCTCCCGTCAGACACACAAACTTACGGCCGCTGTTGCATTCGAAGTCTTCAAGCAGTGAAGTAAACACTGCAGTGTATAGTGTGTTTCATAAATATGATTGCGTTTTCTATAGAAGAAAGAACCTATATTAATAATATCGTACTAAAAACTTATATTCAAGAAACGATAAATTCAATTTCAGAGAATATGCTTCAAATGTTTTTAATAATATGCGTACTGAATTGAAGCCTGCATTGTAATGAACGGCAACCATTTTCAGCAACTTGTTTAAAAATTCAGATTAGCTTTTTTGAATTGAGGTGGCTAGAAGCAAAGGAATGCTAGTGACATTTGTAATAACATGAGTTAAGTGCATCCAGTGTAAGTAAAAGTATCTAAAATTTTAGTGGTAAAGGGATATTTTAATCGCATCACACATTAAAATTTAAATAAAAAATTTCACCGATTTTACGAAAGCTTAAATATTTAAACCCCATTTTCTCAAAAGTAACTTAAGTGCACTTACAGCCCTTTACTTATGACCCCCTCAATTTAAATGCACTCTTTATATTGTATGATAACATCAATAATTAATATGCTAAATAAAGTAGACATTACATAACGAACATAGCCGCCTGAAATGTTGAGTTTTTGAAAAAAAAATGTTACTACTCTACTGTATTTTGATAAATTCCGTAAAAGTGATGATCAAACTGAAAATCGTAATATCGTATTTCCCTACAACATAAATGGATACACTAATTTTCTCTCCTCCTATACCTAGTAAAATGATTTGTTTACATATTGCACTAGTAACATCAAACTCCTGTAATGGAAGGGGGAAACAGTGTTTCCGAGTATAGCCAGGTTAATGTTAAAAATGTTGGTAAAAATAAAGTGATGTCCCTGTAGCATCTAGTGTGCCCATGTTCATATCTTATCGCTAGCTATAATATCGCACAAAATCATAGTGCTGTATAGTATAGCGTCCGGTGTGACTATTAAACATAATAAAATATTAAATATTAATTAAGATTTAAGTTGCATATAGTTAAAGAAAAATAATTTTCACACGCAATTACTTTATTTATAAGTCACAGGGCAAAACATATTTCCATAACTAATACGAACCGTGTCTAATTAATTTCAAGTAAATCAAGTTAATGTCCAATTTCGAGATACTCGTATAGTCATATCCTGGAGTATTGCATTGGTTCATATGGAATGTTTTCACGGATGGCTTTATTCTAGTGGACGGAGTGCCTGTTTCCGAATCAGTCGGTCGCATGTTCGACCTCGCTATCATGCATTCCTGTTCCCCCTCCCCCCTATATTTTTGTTAAATTAATTTCCATGCGCGGTAGCTGATGGCCAGCCGACGGGAGAGGGGGGCCTACACCTCGGACCGTTGCACAGTGTGCAATAACGCAAATCTATCTGGACAAAATGCATAGCTTCTCTGCATTCCAATGGATCGTTATGAAATATTTTGTACAGATCTTATAGATAGCACATATTCTTTGTGTACAAACTCTAACTACGATTGTGCAAGAGGCACAACCCCTTTATACGGGATGGTTTTAGACAAAAATAGTAACGTTTCTCCTATCTAGCAGATTTTTATGAAAAATTGCACGGAAGTAAAAGTAGGATATATTTTTTACGTACAAACTATATTTACGGTTCCAAAAGAGGAAGCATCCCAGCACCTCTTTACAGGGGTGTAGTGTCACAAGATTAACTTCTCTCCTGTACATAAATTTTGTACAGGAGTTACAGGTAGCATATAAGTTACTTTTTGTGTATAAATTCTTATTACATCTGTATGCTACCTGTAGGCCTAGTAGTTGTACAAAGTTGCATAAAAATATATTATATAGGAGAGAAGTTGTTAATTTTGTCTAAATGCACCACTATAAAGAGGTAGTTCCTTTTGTAAAACATAATCAGACTTTGTAGACAAAAATATATTCTACCTAAAAATTCTGTAGCCTATAAAGTTTCATAAACGTCTGTTACATAGGAGATAATTTATTAATTTTGTTTAAATGCATCCCTAAAAGGAGTAGTTTCACTTATGGAACCGTAAATGTAGTTTGTGCACAAAAATATATGCTACCTGTAACTTCCGTACAATGTTTCAGAAAAATATGTTACATAGGAGAGAAGTTATTAACTCTGTCTAAACGCACTCTCTATAAAGGAGTAGTTTTTCTTGTGCAAACGTAATCAGACTTTGTACACAAATCATATGTGCCACCTGTATGGCATGTACAAAGCTTCATGACAATCCGTTAGACTGCAGAGAAGTTATTAATTTTGTCCAGCTAATGATTTGCATTCTGCTTTATTGTGTGTTTGTTAAGATTAGATAAAATGTGTCCAATGTAGTTTTAAACTGATATTCCATATCATATAAATAATTTTGTAGGCCTAAAACACTTACTTACTTACTTACTTACTTACTTACTTACTTACTTACTTACTTACTTACTTACTTACTGGCTTTTAAGGAGCCCGGAGGTTCATTGCCGCCCTCACATAAGCCCGCCATAGGTCCCTATCCTGAGCAAGATTAATCCAGTCTCTATCATCATACCCCACCTCCCTCAAATCCATTTTAATATTAGCTTCCCATCTACGTCTCGGCCCCCCCAAAAGGTCTTTTTCCCTCCGGCCTCCCAACTAACACTCTACATGCATTTCTAGATTCGCCCATACGTGCTACATGCCCTGCCCATCTCAAACGTCTGGATTTAATGTTCCTAATTATATCAGTTGAAGAATACAATGCGTGCAGTTCTGTGTTGTCTAACTTTCTCCATTCTCATGTAACTTCATCTCTCTTAGCCCCAAATATTTTCCTAAGCACCTTATTCTCAAACACCCTTAACCTCTGTTCCTCTCTCAAAGTGAGAGTCCAAGTTTCACAACCACAAAGAACAACCGGTAATATAACTTTCATAAATTCTAACTTCCAGATTTTTTGACAGCAGACTGGATGATGAAAGCTTCTCAACCGAATAATAGCAGGCATTTCCCACATTTATTGTGTGTTCTAAAACACTCTCATAGTGATTAATTAGTCAATGATTTTTTTGTGCTGTTAAGCCGAACATGGAACAGTTACCGTATGCCCCACCACTGAAAAAAAAATTAATTGCTGATAAATGCGCAAGAACGCGCAAACTTTAAAACAAGGATTCAACACTCTAAATGATGCTGTATTAAATGGTAAAAGAATTGTTGTAACCGGACATGATCGGCTATACTAAAACTGACATTATATTTGGAGAACTTTAAAAGCTTAAGTTTTTCAATTGTAATATTTAAACCCTACTGTAAGAACGAAAATACTTCATAAACTTGTAATTGAAGTTATATTAGTAAGAACGTACCCATATGAACAGATTCCATGCTTCACAGTGCAATAAATCATTAACAATTCGCTCTTTTTCACACACACAGTAAACCTCTCTCTCTACGACTGAACTGGAGCTAGAAGTGTTATGAAGAACTCAAACTTTATACTCTTATAAATATAGTTTTCCGCTGATAAATCAGTAAAAGCTATTACTCACAACATTCTTCAAATGTTAAAGAACACGAATTCATATTCACCTATGCGTAACTAAACAAGTCGAAATTTGTATTTTGTCCACATAGATCGGAAAAATTGCACACTGTGCTTTGGGGTGACGGGGGCTGTCGGGGTGGAATGGTACACGGATTTGGAAGGATGGTGGGACTGGTCGTTAGGGTGTTAGCGGTCAGTTCGGCGTTAGTGGAGTCGATGGGCTTGCAATTCAACCCAGAGTGCACAATAGGTCGCGGTGCACAGGGATGTTCCCCTCCCGCCCTCATAGAGAGAGAGAAAAAAAATTATTTTACTTGTTTATTTGTTAATAGTCTTTACCACCCCGAAAAGGCTAAGTATATGATTATGTCCCGTGACCAGAATATTGTACGAAATGGAAATATAAAAATTAGAGATTTATCCTTCGAAGGGGTGGAAAAATTCAAATATCTTGGAGCAACAGTAACAGATATAAATGACACTCGGGAGGAAATTAAACGCAGAATAAATATGGGAAATGCGTGTTATTATTCGGTTGAGAAGCTCTTATCATCCAGTCTGCTGTCCAAAAATCTGAAAGTTAGAATTTATAAAAACAGTTATATTACCGGTTGTTCTGTATGGTTGTGAAACTTGGACTCTCACTCTGAGAGAGGAACATAGGTTAAGGGTGTTTGAGAGAATAAGGTGCTTAGGAAAATATTTGGGGCTAAGCGGGATGAAGTTACAGGAGGATGGAGAAAGTTACAAAACACAGAACTGCACGCATTGTATTCTTCACCTGATATAATTAGGAACATTAAATCCAGACGTTTGAGATGGGCAGGGCATGTAGCACGTATGGGCGAATCCAGAAATGCATATTGAGTGTTAGTTGGGAGACCGGAGGGAAAAAGACCTTTAGGGAGGCCGAGACGTAGATGGGAGGATATTAAAATGGATTTGAGGGAGGTGGGGTATGATGATAGAGACTGGATTAATCTTGCACAGGATAGGGACCGATGGCGGGCTTATGTGAGGGCGGCAATGAACCTTCGGGTTCCTTAAAAGCCATTTGTAAGTAAGTAAGTCTTTACCACACTACTTATTTACGCTGAATTCTTTTCCCTGGCACTTGTTCTAACTACTAAGAGACGACATAAAACGAAACGAAACTAATTATATTACCTCAACTAGTCGTTCTCTTGTTATATGTCTTGGCATATGACTCGGTTAAGAGAGAAGTATTATATGATATTCTTATTGAATTTGGTATTCCCAAGAAACTAGTTCGATTAATTAAAATGTGTCTCAGTGAAACATACAGCAGAGTCCGTATAGGTCAGTTTCTGTCAGATGCGTTTCCAATTCACTGTGGGCTAAAGCAGGGAGATGCACTATCATCTTTACTTTTTAACTTTGCTCTAGAATATGCCATTAGGAAAGTCCAGGATAACAGAGAGGGTTTGGAATTGAACGGGTTACATCAGCTGCTTGTCTATGCGGATGACGTGAATATGTTAGGAGAAAATCCACAAACGAGTAGGGAAAACACGGGAATTTTACTGGAAGCAAGTAAAGAGATATCCCGAGAAGACAAAGTATATGATTATGTCTCGTGACGAGAATATTGTACGTAATGGAAATATAAAAATTGGAAATTTATCTTTTGAAGAGGTGGAGAAGTTCAAATATCTGGGAGCAACAGTAACAAATATAAATGATACTCGGGAGGAAATTAAGCACAGAATAAATATGGGAAATCCCTGTTATTATTCGGTTGAGAAACTTTTATCATCCAGTCTGCTGTCGAAAAATCTGAAGTTAGAATTTATAAAACAGTTATAACCTATTACCGGTTGTTCTGTATGGTTGTGAAACTTGGACTCTCACTTTGAGAGAGGAACAGAGATAAAGGGTGTTTGAGAATAAGGCAAAGTATATGAATATGTCTCGTATACGAAATGGAAATATAAAAATTGGAAATTTATCTTTTCAAGAGGTGGAGAAGTTCAAATATCTGGGAGCAACAGTAACAAATATAAATGATACTCGGGAGGAAATTAAACACAGAATAAATATGGGAAATCCCTGTTATTATTCGGTTGAGAAACTTTTATCATCCAGTCTGCTGTCGAAAAAACTGAAAGTTAGAATTTATAAAACAGTTATATTACCGACTCTTCTGTATGGTTGTGAAACTTGGACTCTCACTTTGAGAGAGGAACAGAGATTAAGGATGTTTGAGAATAAGGTGCTTAGGAAAATACTTGGGGCTAAGAGGGATGAAGTTACAGGAGAATGGAGAAAGTTACACAACACAGAACTGCACGCATTATATTCTTCACCTGACATAATTAGTAACATTAAATCCAGACGTTTGAGATGGGCAGGGCATGTAGCACGTATGGGAGAATCCAGAAATGCATGTAGTGTGTTAGTTGGGAGGCCGGAGAGAAAAAGACCTTTGGGGAGGCCGAGACGTAGAGGGAGGATAATATTAAAATGTATTGGAGGGAGGTGGGATATGATGATAGAGACTGGATTAATCTTGCTCAGGATAGGGACCAATGGCGGGCTTATGTGAGGGCGGCAATGAACCTCCGGGTTCCTTAAAAGCCAGTAAGTAAGTAAGTAAGTCGTTCTCTTGTGAATCAGATCTCTGATCCTCTGCTCATGCGCAGTACGTCCTTTCTGGGACTATACGACAACATTTTTTTACAAGACAGTACCTGCTACTTCATTTGCATGCACATCAACAATGAAGGAACGCGGTTACAAAATAGTAGTAAATTGAGAATAAATTATTGTTATTATTATTATTATTATTATTATTATTATTATTATTATTATTATTATTATTATTGTTATTGTTATTTTCGCCATAATTATAGCTTTGAAATTATTACATTCCTGATTACAGTGGTGACTCATTTGAGGGAGGATGATATATATATATATATATTTGTTTTAATTTATTTATTTTATGTCGCTTTAACTTAGATTAGATTAGATTAGATTTATTTATTTAACCTGGTAGAGATAAGGCCGTCAGGCCTTCTCTGCCCCTCTACCAGGGGATTACAACTATAACATGAACAATAAGATTACAATTAATATTAAATTTACAATTACAATTACAATTACAATAAAAATTAAAGTACGACAAGAATACCTGATTAATGAAAGCTAGACATTTTATCATAGAAGTTAAGAACAAAGAATATTTTTGTATTTACAAAATTACAAATTAAACCTACAATAACAAAATTCTATAGTGATGAAATTACCGGATATTGAGATATTTTGTGGTAGATTAAAAGAACTATTTACAAGAAACCATGTCTGAACGAGTCTCAATTACTGACCAAGTGCCTAGTAAGTTTGCGTTTGAATTGAATTTTATTTCGACAGTCCCTGATGCTAGCAGGTAACGAATTCCAGAGTCTTGGCAGGGCTATTGTGAAAGAGGATGAGTATGAGGAGGTGCGATGGGATGGTATTGTTAGTATTGTTTCATGGCGAGAGCGTGTGTTCAGATTGTGATGGGAAGAAAGGTAAGTGAAGCGAGACGACAGGTACGAAGGAATAGAAGAGTTCAAGATTTCGAAGAGAAAGAGAAGTGAATGTAAATTTCTTTTCTTATCTAGTTTAAGCCAACCTATTGCTTCCAGGGATGGGGTAATATGATCATATTTACGAACATTGCTTACAAAACGTACACACAAATTATGAGCACGTTGAAGTTTCATTTTGTTGTCGCTGGAAAGGTCAGTCAGTAAAATGTCAGCATAGTCAAAATGGGGAAATACAAGGGTCTGCACAAGGGACTTTTTTAAGCAAGAGGGAAGATGAACATTTATCCTTTTTAGCACATGAATAATAGAATATACTTTTCTGCAGGTTTCTGTGATTTGCATGTCCCAGTTGAGATTATTATCCATGTGAATGCCAAGATTTTTTACCGAAGAACTGAAAGGGATATGCATTGTACTTACTTTAACGGGGGAAATGTCGAGGTGCTTTACAGCGTCGGTTTGCCGTTTGTGTCCTAATATGATTGCTTGTGTCTTTCCAGGATTGATATTAAGATGGAATTTCTTTGTCCATGTCACAATCGAGTCAATGTCTTTGTTCAATTTATCTATAGCGTCATTTATTCGATCTAAGCGGGAAGAGATGTAGCATTGAAGGAAGTCATATCGCGACAATACGTACATAAACAATTCTTACAGTTTACATTAGTTTACTGTATTACAATAATCATTTAGATACATTTGTAAATGTTAATAGCTTTCAGAAATTTAATTAAGTTTGAACTGAATGATGGGTTGTTTAAAACTGTTGATAAGTCTTTTGGTATATGGAATTGATCTCGATGAAGGTGATATAATAATAATAATAATAATGATTTATTTTAGCTGGCAGAGCTAAGGCCGTAAGGCCTTCTCTTCCACTCAACCAGCAAAAAGTGTATATACATATGCATGAACTTACAAAGAATCCAACAATTTGATTGAGATGAGAGTTACATGTATACAAAAGTTATTTACAAATTAAACAACAAAATACTATGAACTATTAATTAAACACTGAAATAAACTGTGTAGCAGAATTAAACTAAAATACATAGAATGTTAATATATTTCAAATAATATTAGATAATAGAAAGAGATTATTACGAGACAATTAAAATACAGCACAATCAGGATGATGTCTAAAGAAAAAAGTAACAATGTAGTCAGTGATAGTTTAAATCAGTATGATTGGAGTGAAATGCTAATAAGGTTATCTTTTAAGCTGTTCTTAAAGGTGTTTATTGTCTTGCAGCCCCTAATACTTTGTGACAAGGATATAGTGGACATTCAGAAATTAAATGTCGCACAGAGATCCTAATGTGGCAATTGGTGCATGTTGGAGGAGGAGTTCTGTCTAGAAGATAAGAATGTGTAATTCTGGTGTGGCCAACTCGCAATCTGGTGATTATTACTTGGTCTTGACGTTTAAAATTCTGTAGTGGATATTTCATTCTGCAATGCTGTACTATTTCGTGAAGTTTGCTGGATGATGACTCTGTCCATGATGTTTGCCAATGGTTGTGCAGTTTTCTGGTTATGTATTTAATGGCGCCTGTATGAGGAATAGATGTGAAAAAATGCAACGGAAGTCTTGTAGTTTCTTTTTCTGCGGCATCTACAGTTTCATTTCCAGGAATGCCCTGATGAGAAGGGATCCAAATTAGAGTTATTTTTCGTCCTTGTTTCATCAAGTCAGTGAGGAGCTGATGGATTTCTTGAATTAGTGCGTTTGTAGAGAATATATCTTAAAGAGCTTGTAAACTTGATTGAGAATCAGTGTGAAGAAGATAAGATTAATCAGTCTCTGTTTCCAGAATATATTCTAAAGCTTTTTTGATGGCGTATAACTCACATGTGAAAACTGAATAAAGAGATGGCAATGTGTACAACATCGTGTGGTCAGGGTAAACTACAGCACATCCACATCCTTGGTTCGTCTGCGATCCATCTGGATCCAGATGATATTTTATATACAGTACAATAACTACAATTTAGGTATAGATAATATTCTTGAAACCTATGATCCAGAATGAAAGAAATTGAATATTTATTACTTATTCACTGTATATTGTGAAGTACAGTTGCAGAGCTGAAAGAAAGTAGAAACTTGATACCAAATATGCTGTGTTAAAGAACCAATGAACAATTCACCGTTGTCCCTTCCCTTCATTGAGATTAACTAGTTTAATAGTTTAACTTACATGTCTAAAAACAAAATGTATAGACAAGGTCAGTTAAATTACAAAAATATAGTACAATAAAAAAATTCGTCAAGATTATAAAACGGATTTAAAATTAACCAAATAGAGGTGTAAAATTTGAGAGCAGCTCTGCTTAAATTAAAAATATGGGATGGAAATTTATTTGCAACCTTCAACGACATTTGACAAAGTTTTTGTTTGGGATTTAGCAAGTCTATTAAAATCATTTCCTTATCTTGTGTCATAGGAATGAATATCATTTTTTAATGTTAAAGTTAAAAGATTATCTTTAACACACAAAATTAACTCTAAAATATATAAATTAATTACGGTCATGATTTTGTTTTTCACAAATAATGATTTACAACGTTCATTAAAAACTGCATTTGATAAAATTCTTTTTTCAAGATAGACGTTCAATGTGTTCGTAAATTTAATTATAACTGAAAGTTAATATACCAATTAAGTTTTGTTATGTTTGAATGTACATTGTGTATTAATTTATTAATATTTTGTTGGGTGCCAGTATGTAGTTATAATAACCACTTTCATGTGTTAAAATAAAAACTAAGTAGTATGTTATCTAGTTGACTAGTTTCAGCTTCGTCTCAGCCGTTCTGATGATATTCTATTCTATGATCAGTTTCTTCTAAAATTTTGAGTACCACGATTTTCGTGATGCGGTATCTTTCGTGAATTTTTGTGTCATTCAAATGTTCGAAATGATCGTTTCTTAAATGGTTAACACTATCTCCATCTGACCATTTCGAGCAGTTCCAGATATAATAATTCTCTACGTCGAAACGTTCTGCCATTTTGTGTTGCAACTAGTGAACCATTAAAAATATTTAAAGACAGTAATTTCTATCACTAAACTAATGACAGCTTCACTGATTCATTAGAGCTAAAGATTGTTATCAGAAGAGAAAAATTCGCTCCGCGCAAGGAATCGAACCCGAGTCCTTTGTTCTACGTACCAAGCGCTCTAATCACTGAGCTATGCCGAAGTTCAATCCACAACACCGGATCGAAATCCTCTCTTCTAGTGTTTTTCTCTTTATGGCCTTAGGCTACTCCATGTTCGACATATATGTTGATATATTTAAGTCAACTGCCGTTATACAAGGAGCGCACACAACTGAGTGACTTGATGGCCGGGATTCCACAGTAATATGCACTGTTGGGCGAAGAATCTAGTAAAGATTTTTTTCTCCTCTAATAACAATTGTCACCGTAACAGATAATTCTGTAGGACCAAAAATTAATCTTTACGTAGAGCTGAAGATGCTTGGTGAGCTATAAAATCTCCGTATGAAAGTCCAGGGGCGTATTTTGCTGGCTACCGGGGCTACCGGCGGTAGCCCAAGGAAATTACAAAAGAAAAAGTTTATAATATAACATAATGTAATAATTTTGTATTATTAGTTTTACCATAGTAATTAAAATTAAAGTAATTGTTAGATATATTTTGTGTAATAATAGGGTCAGCGGTAGCCCAAACCCTTTAACCAGTATACGCCACTGTGAAACACACAGAAAGCAGACGAAATTGTACAATGGAGGACACTTATCAAATGGTTGCCGTATTTAGTCTTGGCACCACTCTCTGTACAAGCCAAACTAACCCCTCTATAATCAAGGAGTTGATTAAAATAGTTCGTTTCAGTACAAGACCACCTTATAGGGAATTTTAAGTGTGGACACTTCGGGTCGGTACCTTTGATGTAGCATGACTGACTTCAATGGCCTTCAAACCACCTTGAGCGTGATTTTGCTTTTTCCCTAGAGTTGGCGCTGACATTACACCAGCTAGCAGTTGACACAGCGGAAATATAACACATACAATTGATACATGTAGGTAAATTATGTTACTCAAAATTAATTGGACTGATGAAATAATAAATCCTTCATTGTCTGTAATGTCTACACTCCAGAGTTTCTTTATAATGAGAGTTGAGTCGTTGACCTCAACAACAATTAAAATATGTAATGATTTGATAGCGCTGAAAATGGAAAAACAAAACTCTTACGAGAAGTAAAACCATTTGGCTATATATTACATACAAATAATAAACAAATTTGATAATAATTTTAATTTATTACAGTATTTTATAATATAATTTATTATATATGTAAAACATAAACATTATTATTACAGCTAGTTTATCATTGAGAAATAAGGAAAAGCTGTTAACTTGAATTTATTGAAAGCAAAGCCGTTACTGGATTATGCAACAAGGTATGCGATGTTCTTGCTGTGCTCGATTACACTAACATCTACCGCTTGAAAGTGGAACTAACGCGACGGAGCGTATAACCACGGAAAAAAATGAACCGCCTTGATGTCCAGTGAGACCTCAATATTTTGATTTTTATACGATTACTCGTTCATGGATAATTGCTTAATTGTTCACTTCATTAAAATATTCAAATATTTATTATATTTAATAATTTTTCCTTTAACTATTAACACATTTCTATTTGTAAAAAAATATTAGCCAAAAATAGCAGTACTTATACAAGTAGCAAAACTCGAGAGTGATACCTGGAGAATCGAGGAGTCAATTTACCTAGATCAGGGACTTAGTTTACTAATGGACGGTAAATCTTTCCAAATCGCTACTGCATTGCGTCTGGGCTGCAAAATTTGCCATGTACACCAATGTATATGCGGAGAGACTGTGGATTCCTTTGGACATCATGCCTTAAGCTGTGCTAGAAGTAATGGTCGCATTCCTAGGCATTCTGCTATTAATAACATCATTAGTAGATCTTTAACCTCCTGTGACATTCCAACTCTTCTTGAACCATCTGGTATTAGCCGGTCGGATGGTAAACGACCTGACGGCTTGACATTAATTCCATGGTCCAAAGGTAAATCACTCATCTGGGATTTTACATGTGTAGATACATTAGCCCTTTCCCATTTAAAATCTTCTGTCAATTGTGCCGGATCTGCTGCTGAATGCGCTTATCATGCTAAACGACGCAAATATGAACATTTAACATCAAATTACATCTTCGTCGCTTTTGCAGTTGAGACCTTTGGTCCGTGGTGTAGAGACGCTAAAGATCTACTGACCCAAATTGGTACACGCCTACTGTCCCGTACCGGCGATCCTAGATGTATCAATTTCCTCCGTCAACGCATTGTAATAGCGGTTCAGCGAGGGAATGCTGCCTCCATCCTGGGATCATTTCGTAATTCTATTTCGTTAGAAGAGATCTTTCTCATTTAATGTGTAGCGTACCTGCTTGAGCACGAGTAGAAAGTTCACAAGAACAAAACTTCCACGAAGAAAGGAGAGAGGATGTCCGAAATTAAAAAAAAAAAAAAAAAAAAAATACCGAATACATAAGGTTCGGAAATTGTCCAGGACCCGTGGGAAGAACTGTTTTCTTAACTGCGTAGTCGGAACATTAAGCTTCATTTCGTAACTATATTACGAAAACGCAGTCAACATAGTATAGAATGAAGTTTCAGCTACGAAATTGATAAAAGAAGAGGAAGATAATCTCTAAGCCAAAGTTTTTAAAATTAATATTCTCGGAAAAAATAAAGATTTGTGATTTTTATACTGATAAAAATCAAGTAACATGAAAGCAATACATAACTGCGTTATAAAATGCAGAAAATTTAAAAATACGTTTTAAATATGAAATATGAAAACTACAATATTTAAATTCCCTTGCGTACGGTTGACTACATTTAACATCAGGTCGAAAGTTCTCAACCCAAGTACTATCAAATTTTTTCTTACCTAAATCAACGAATATTCCCTACACGCTGCCTATAAATCTTCTACTCATTGACGCTAGTTCCATTTTTTCATTCTCTATGGAATTCGCGTTCATCGCTCAGCGAGTAACAATGCCGTCTTCAATAATGAAAATGACATATTGGACCGCCATGATGATATGTGATTTCAGTGAAATCAAGCAAAGTTAGCGTTTTATGGAGATTATGTGTATTGAAGAGCTCGGTTCGATTCTCATGGGACAACAAGAATGAGCCTCTTCCCACTGAGGTAAGCTTTCTAAGTTATATTACGGTTTCTGCTTGAAGACTGCAATAGTAAGTAGGGAATAAAATCATTTACGTTTTGTAGCGTCAATACCGATTCTAGGAATAGCATAAATGTGTATATTGGGGGCTGATAATTAAGCCTCGACTGGACAGGCACATTTAAAAATACTACCGAATGGGCGACACAATTTAAAAATTACTGAAGACATTGAGGTTTTTCGGTTTTAATATATTAGTACGTTGTTTTATGATTATCCTTCCTTAGCAACACATATAAACAAAATAAATCGTATAATGCAGCGTTTCTGAAAGTTTGTAATTCTGTGAATCGTAAATTGTATTTAAATAGTATATTAAATTTGAAGAATAGTGTAAAATGAATGCAAATTCACGAAAATACGAATCAATAAAAATATGAAACATCACCGATAATTCAAAAAGAATGATATGCAATCATATGACTTATTTCAATGTAAATTATACAATTATAAATTTACGTTATAATTTAAAAGGTAATACAAGTGATATACACATTTTATTAACAGTATTCCTGCACATTTATTTTAGCGTAATATGATACCATTACTTAACTCCGATTAAATATGAAGAGTCCACTGCAAGAATGATGGATGTCACTTTCTTGTCAAAAATGAACCAAGACTGTCAATGCATAGCTTAAGACATATTATAGAATGTACATAGTTATATGGCATTAACACTGATAGTCATTGTCCAGTAATGATCGGAAAATCACAGTTAAACTTTGAGCACTAAGCATTCAAACTTTCAATTGCTTCTCCTGAAAAATGTATTCCAAATAACATCCATCATTCTTGCAGTGGACTCTCCATATGTATTTTTGAAATTTTGATTTTAATTGGTACACTTAAGTGTTTCACCGTTCGTTAACATTTTTTTTTTAATTTCGACATCAACAATCTATACTTCGATATTATGTAAAAATCTTCACTACAATTTTAATGCAGTGTATTTTTTCATAAGATATATCTAATTATATCAATGTCTGAAGATGTCATGTACTGAATGGCGAAAACGTTAACAATGTTAAAATATAATGTAAATTAATAATTGCATAATTGACATTAAAATAAGTGATATGATTGAATACCATTCTTTTTTAATTCATATTCGACTTATTGGAATTTTCAAAAATGAATTCAAAATCACCAATTATTATTATTATTATTATTATTATTATTATTATTATTATTATTATTGTATAATTACAAAATAAGGTATTAATTAATTATTACATTTCTTTATTATTAATATCATTAATATTATTAAAGATCTAAAAAATAAATATAATATTTATAAGTTTCATATCTGGATTCTATGCGTATTTATCCTGAAAACAAATTACCGAAATAGGCTAAATGCAGAATCAGAAATGAAGCTACAGCTTTCCCTCCCTAGAACCAAATGATTATACAAAATTTTGTAGCCTTTAAAATGGAACATATCCATCAAACCGAACAGAATAATTGAATACTAGATTTTATATCATTACGTGTGTTAACTATTAGATACTATTAAAATATATTAACATTTGCATCGTAAGGATTATTTTGTTTTATTTTTTATGCTCGACCGTGCCGAAATGTAGTAATTATATACCTGGTAGCAGTGCTTTATTGCATGTCACTAAAGTACACCTATTCATTAAAGTTCAGGTTTTCGGTTATTCTCGGATATGCAATCGAAAGATGAGGGAAACGTCACGGAGACTGGAAATCCAATACTGTCTCAGAAGGTTATGTCCTGTTACTATAATAATTAGCGTTAATTGTAAATAATATTCAAATAAATTCAATTTGTCATCTCATTTTTCAATTCTGAATCAATTTCCAGGTTACACATTCTTTGCATTACATCAAGGTCAATGACATTATTGTTCCTCGGAAAAAATCAATACTTTCGCGTCTGCGCACATCTCACAATTCACGGTGAGCTATGAACAAGGTCACTTCCGATCTTCTGTCAGATACAAATAAAATGTATACTTCTGAATAATTTCAAGTTAGAAATATAGTCGAGCAAAAAAAGTCGTATGAAACTTGCCTATAATGGTAATTAAGACGCTCGTATGAAAATTATGAAACAAACATACTTGCGTCTTAATTACTATCATTATAGGCTCATTGCATAATGTACTATTATTCTTCTAAAGATTTTATAAAAGTTCATAGTAGGCTTACTGAGATCGTACGTCAAACCTAAAGTCTATACTTGCTGTAGGCTACTACATGTTAGTGACTAGCAAATGGCTGACTTCTAAACTATACACTAGAGAGATTTGAACATGTATGCTAGAATCATGGCCTTCTTCATAGACTATTTTTCTTAAAGCCATGAAATTACGATGTAGCACTAAATTAAGAAGCCACTGACCTAATGCAGTTTAATTACGAGCTATCAGCTGTTATTTTTTCGGAAATTTTAATTCTGTGTTTATAAACAGTTTTCCAGTAAACAGTTCATGAAACTTGATTCTCAGGTTTATGAACTGAATGGTAATTTCCTCAGACACTAGAAAATTACGTTTAGCTATCAACAATCGAAATATATGTGGATAAGATAAGAGCCTGAAATGTTACAGTATTAAAAATCGTAACGCAGATACCAACAATGTCAGTGTTTCAAGTTAACGTGTTTATTCTACATTGAACTCACATTTTATTTCCAAAGCAACAGATTTCATAACCCCCAATTGTTAAAGAGGTACCCATGTTTGTTTAGTATACAAGTCAACGATTGATTCAAGCATTTTCGTTTGCTAGCTACTACAGACTTAATTGCTATTCACTACGTAGCTTTGGATCGTAACTTCTGATGTCACACCCGGCTATTTAGTCAACAATCTAGTTTACTTCAGCTGAAAATGTAGCTTTGAGACACGGCCTGATTATAGTGAATGTGCACTTTAAACTAAATTTAAAATGCAAGTTTTTGACATTGTATGTGCATTATTAATATAGTTTCATTTCTACAGTTACACCTCTTCAATAAATGTGTGATGATGATGATAACGATGATGATGATGATAATAATAATAATAATAATAATAATAATAATAATATATTTATTAACAGGGTTACAATGTAAACTACATCTTCCTGTATCCAAAGTATTTAAAATATTATCTTCTTCCTCCATTCTTCTCTTGCCTCCCAATCCCGTTCTTCCAAGCCTCTCTCCTTCATTCCACTTCTTATATCGTCCATCCAGGTTTTCCTTGGTCTTCCCCTCTTTCCTCTTCCTGGTGGAATCCATTCCAAAATCTGTCTGGGCAATCTTGTTTCTGGCATTCTACGTACGTGGCCATACCATTCTAATTGCTTATAGCTAACGAAATCTAACAATGTACTATTAATTCCCATTTCTTGTCTAATGGTTGTGTTTCGAATTTTTTCCAATTTAGAATGTCTAGTGCAGTGGTCGTCAGCACTCGCCGAAATGTGCAACAGGTACGCGGTGCCGTCCCATGTACACCGTCGTGCAGCAGGGAGAGATAGACAGCATACCAGTGGCGTGCGGTGCTATTTCTCGATGGGGAACAGGTCAGAAACAACACTACTACTACTACTACTAATAATAATAATAATAATAATAATAATAATAATAATAATAATAATAATCTGTATTATGATGTAGCAACATTATCAATTCTTTTTTTTTTACTTCATTTACAACTTAATTAGAAAAAGAGTATGTTAATATAAAACAAATTAATGATATTATATTATCGTTATTATTATTAGACCCAAATATATAACACCGTTAACTAAAAATAAATAAACCTAAATTAAACCTACAATTTACCGCTTGACGACCACCCAGTTAACCATTTCACAGAATTACAGTAACTATTTTGAAAATGTCTTGTATAAGATTTTGTTTCAGTTTTAAGTTCTGTAAGGAGAGGAGTAGGTTTGCCATTCAAAATAACCGCGCTTTTCTCAGCAAAATTGATCGAACTAAACGCTCTCGACTTCTGCTGATCGATAACACAACACTCGCTGTCTTGGTTCGCATCACAGTCTAATAGATACAGTCACGCAACTCATACGTATAAAATATGCCAACATTTGGCAGCTGGCGCGACAGTAGCCCTCTAGCGGCAGGCAAGTTAAAAGTGTGCACACGACATATGATAACACATCAGAAAACGGGTTTTGCGTTATTTATTTTATATGTTTATGCTATACAATAAGTGTATATGGTTCTAATTAATTCTACTTTAGAATCCTGGAAGAATTTCACATGCAGTTAATCTACAAGTTTCAGAAGCTGGGAATAAACGCAATTCTTTCTGCTCCTTACAACTGAATCATGGCCCTGATCGCGTATCATGTTTTGAAATAATATAATTGTTCGTGCGTGGTCGGTTAATTCAATTCATTCCTAAATATATTTATGAATCATTGGAACTTTGTATTTTCTGTGAGAAGAGTAAAAATTAGTATCTTCAAAATTGTAGGACATATCTCGTAGGGTACATCGCGTGGTGAACGCGTCCCTATTTCCTGAGAAATTATCGATTTTTTCATACCGCAAATTGGGGTTAACTCGGCCGCTGAGGTAAACTTGAAAATAAAGAAAAGGGGAGGATTTAAATATTAATATGAAGTTCATTATTTTTCCATTTCTTAAGAACCGGTATTTTCTTTATTATTTTGAGTCGCAAATAGTGCTGATGTTATGGTTTAAATTTGTATGGTAATTTTACCGCTTTTTACATTACATTTCCAGTTTTCACACATAATGCCTAATTTTAACTTATCCTGCCTATATAATACGTAATTTACATGCACTTACTGTTAATATGACGTAGGTGAGAACAAATAAATGAACACACAATTTTGTTGAAAAAAGTGTAACTTCAATTAACTCAGAAAATGTAGGCCTAATTTTATTTTCAGAGCAGAAGTGGTGTAAGTCAAAAATGGGTAATGAGGGGTTAAAGTAAACATTCTGTAAAATAGAGCGCAAAGTGGCAGTTAATATTGAATGTATTTAAACTATTAATTGTCAGTGAATAGCACGAAGGATATATTAATTGCTACTTTGCGCTGTATTTTACAGAATTTTTACTTTAAACCTCATTACCTGATTTTGACTTACACCACTTCTGCTTTGAACGGCTCAAATAATCACTGGCAATGTAAAATCAACACCAATAACAGTCATGCAAATTATTACAGAAAAGATTGCTTTTTATATTAAATTTAAAAAGGCTCTTTTATTTCTTGAGAACTTAATAAGTCTGGCACATGAATCTACACCAAAACATCAGAAATTTATCGACACAGTCTGGATTTATTCAAGAAGTGAATATTTTGCAAAAGGATTACTATACTCCATGAATTCTTGCAAAATTATCACCATGATACCTACTTGAATGCTATATAATATTCTTTAAAAATATAAAGAAAAAAACACGAATTCAAAAATTATGAAATTACTTGCATTAAAAACTGTAGATATATTATCCAAAATCGGAATGGTTACACATTTACACATATGATCTCTGCAAAAAAATAATATACTGTAACAGGTATTTACTTTGTTTTTATTTAAACTGTCCTTCCTGACATACAAATATGTAACTGATAAGTAATAAATGTTTTATAGAACACAATACGTAGGCTACCTACAACGTGGATTATTGGTTATGACTGAGTTATGATTTTCTCTTGGTCTTTAGGGAATCTGAAGAACGACAAATTCGGAGATTTAAACTTGTTGTTACTGCAATTTTCGTCATTGCACACATTGCCTTTATTCCGACGCATGATTAAAACGTTATTATAACATCTCGCATACCTTAAAGCACGTGCTGGCTGTATCAACCCTATGACCAGTGCCTTGCCTGCCGCTTGGGCGCTAGTGTCGCGAATGTTGGCAAAAAAAGTGTTGAAGTTGCGCGACTGTAAGTATTAGACTGTGGTTCGCATCATGACGCTCGCGCTCTCTCTCTTTGAAGTTGGAACAGGCAGGAGTCTCCTGTTCCATTGCCAGTATTTCGTCAGATTTAACTCAGGCCGCGAATATGTAAATCGAACGGATTTTTTTAGGAACTATTGTATAATTTCACACACATTATTATGTCACACGAAAAACTCTTCGAACTTAATTGTTTTCCGAATTATCACTATATAAATAAACTAGCTTGATGAAACAGTATATTACACACTTCACAATACTCCGCGAGGGAAGAGGTAACTTTACAGCTTCCAGCAATACTCGGGTAAGTTCGTGTCCACTCGAGCCTGCTTCGGAGAAAACATTGCTTGAGACTCCCACTCACATCATCACGCACAGCAGACGAGAAGGGCTCGAGTCGTTTACACTTCGTTGCAATAAGCCTGCTAACGATAGCTGTTTTCGCTTTTCGAAAACTGCAAGTAGGTCTATCCATTAGAATGAAGACATATCTCACAATCTCAGTTAAGGGGGCAGGGAGGAAGGGAACAGCCTATTCCCTCTGTTCCGTGGAGGAACCGCCACTGCAGCATACCCGCTAGCAGCTACGCAGTGCACTATGGTGCGCTGCATTTCCAGCGGGTAAGAGATGCTAGCCCCAGCGTGCTCTGTGCTGACGACCCCTGGTCTAGTGGAAAGTCTAAAACAATTCATTTCAGTGGAGAGGAGTTTCAATCTCAGATTCATGTTTAAATGCCACGTTTCCGCCCCATATGTTATAGTACTCCTTATTATAGATTTATGCTCGACCATGCCGAAATGTAGTAATTATAGCTACACCTGGTAGTAGTTCTTTAATGCACGTCATTAAAGTACACCTATTCATTAAAGTTCAAGTTTTCGATTTTTCTCTGATATGCAATCGAAAGACGAGGGAAACGTCACGGAGGCTGGAAATCCAATACTGTCGCAGAAGGTTATGTTCTGTTACTACAATAATTAGCGTTAATTGTAAATAATATTCAAATACATTCAATTTGTCATCTCTGTTTTCAATTCTAAATCAATTTCCAGGCTATACATTCCCTCCGTGACATCAAGGTCAATGACATTATTGTTCCTCGGAAAAAATCAATACTTTCGCGTCTGCGTACATCTCACAATTCATGAGCTATGAACAAGGTCACTTCCGATCTTCTGTCAGATACAAATAAAATGTATACTTCTGAATAATTTCAAGTTAGAAATATGGTCGAGCATAAAAAGTCGTATGAAACTTGCCTTTGGTAATTAAGACGCTCGTATGAAAATTATGAAACTCGCTTTCGCTCGTTTCATAAACGAACATACTTGCGTCTTAATTACTATCATTATAGGCTCGTTGCATTATGTACTATTATAGATTTGTAGTTTTGTTTCAATTGTTATTGTCTTATCCCACCACACCCCATTTAACATAGCTATTGCCTATCTACAATAATAATAATAATAATAATAATCATCATCATCATCATCATCATCATCATAATCGTAGTTTTGTGAGCGTTGTCAAGGACGGGTATTTTCCCTGTACCAAAAAATAAAATACAAATTAAGTAAAAATTAGTATTTTACCATGGACATAGTAGAGCTGGTCATTTTCATTCTCTAGGTCAATGGTTCCCAAACTTTTTGAAGATGCGACCCATTTTTGGCCGAGACATTTGTTTGCGACCTCTCCCCACTACAGTATCTGTAGCCTACTTAACTCCATTCCACAAATATAAATTCCTGTAAAATCGAAAAAGACAATTTTACTCTAAAACCAGTGAATACCACACAACTTTTAACGTATCGGTATCTGCAAAACGAGAAATCGGATTATGCAGACCTACTTGCCAATACCCTTTGGCTTCTTGACTGGTCTATCTTGCTGATATGTATTTTTCGAACACTTAAACACTTCGAATAGTAGCTTGCAAGACCAAAATGTCGACAGAGAATTTATAAGGAAACTTCATTTCTAGTAGACATTACTTGACAAAAAGAAATTTCGTTCATTTCAGTGCATTACAAGAAAACGCAAAACAATTATGACAGTCATCGATGTCTATTGAATCTGTATTTAGACAGTTGCGTTCAACGGCTGTAATTCCCCCCCCCCACAAAAAAATTAAGGAAATACTTTTTTTAAACTTTTACCTAGGTACTAATATAACCTTGCTGGTGAAGACATCATGCCTCTAGAATATTATGTTACAATTCTGAAGATATTTTTAATGATTTAAGTACGTTTTTCTCCCGAGTGTGAACAAGTTTTACACAGTAACAATAATAATAAATAATACTAATAATAATAATAATGATAATAAATTACAAATAGCTTTTAGAGACCCCGGAGATTCATTGCCGCCCTCACATAAATCCGACATCGGTCCCTATTCTGAGCAAGATTATTCCAGTCTCTACCATCACATCTCACCTCCCTCAAATCCATTTTAATATTATCCTCACATCTACACTTCGGCCTCCGCAAAGGTCTTTCCCCCCTCATATCTTCCAACTAACACTCTATATGAATTCCTGGATTCACTCATACGTGTTGTCCACACCTATGGAGTAACTGTCAGCGCGTCTGGCCGCGAAACCAGGTGGCCCGGGTTCGAATCCCGGGGTTTTTCCTCAACCCAATACGAGCAAATGCTGGGTATCTTTCGGTGCTGGACCCCGGATTCATTTCACCGGCATTATCACTTTCATTTCACTCAGACGCTAAATAACCTGAGGTGTTGATACAGCGTCGTAAAATAGCCCAATATACCATACGTGTTACATGCCCTACCCATCTGAAATGTCTGAATTTAATGTTTCAATTATGTTAGGCGAAGAATGCAAAGCTTGCAGTTCTGCGTTATGTAAATTTAGCCATTCTCCTATAACGTCATCCCTCTTAGCCCTAAATATTTTCCTAAGAAACTTATTCTCAAATATTCTTAACTTCTGTTCCTCTCTCAAAGTGAGAGTACAATTTTCACTACCATACTGAACAACCGGTAATATAGCTGTTTTATAGATTCTAACTTTCAGTTTTTTTTTTTTTTAAGTAGACTTGATGACAAAAGATTCTCAACCGAATAATAACAGGCATTTCCCTTATTTATTCTGCATTTTATTTCCTCGCGACTATAATTTATATTTGGTACTGTTGCTCCAAGATATTCGAATTTTTCCACCTCTTCAAAGGATAAATTTCCAACTTCTATTTTTATATTTCTATTTCATGCTAATTTATGTTCTGGTCACGATACATATTCATTTACTTTATTTTCTCGGGATTTACTTCCAGATCTATCTCACTACTCGCTGTGCCGATTAATTTCCGGCATCCTGTTATTTTCCTTTCTATGCTTGTTATTGATTTTTCTTGTGTTGATCCTCCGTGATCGGTTTTCTTTACTTTTTTCCTTTTCCTATAGATGGCTCTCTCTTAGCTTATTTTTTTCTGTTGTATGTATTTTCTTTTATTATTTAATATATGTGGGGGGACGAGATTATTTTCGGGTTTCGAGGATCGTGTTGGTAAATCAATTAGAGCGTTGTTGGCAATTTTGAATAGAGGGTGTCTAACTTTTTTTTTATTTATTTATTTTTATTTCCATTATAAGCAAAAAAAAGAAAACTATAGCGTAGTAACTTTGTTTTAGCTGCCTGGGCTTAGGGTTGCAAATTCTAATGGCACAGCAACAAATATACAGTAGGGGACAGGAAGTGGCAAAGAGGGTGTCACAAACGACCCAATGGGTACACTTATCTTCCCAAAACATGAATTAACACTTGCCTAATACAAACAGGTCCATTGAAGCACACAGAAATGTTATAATTTGTGTTACAGATTGATACTTCAAATTTATTCAAGTGTTGCGTTTTTTTTTTTTTTTTTTTTTTTTTTTGCTCGGCAGTATATTTGTCATTATATGTATCAATTAAAGAAGAGTTTCTTTAGCACATCTTTGAAGTGAGAATGAATTTACTTGGACGGATTCAGAATTCGATTAAAATAAATCAAATTAACATTTCTTGAACTCCCATGTAAGTTATATAGCTACCAGGAACTGACGTTCGTATTAAAATATATGTTTAAAATGAATCTAAAACAATTTTTTTTAATTACTGTCGTACTTCCAAAAAGAACAATCAATTTACATAGAAAATATAGAATCATGATGTCATCATTTTTCTTACAAACCGGGATATTTTTAAATGGAACGGTTAAACAAAGATCTGTATAAAACATAACTATATATACACAACCATTTCCTTTCACTATGTATGTACAATACCGCAAGTAATACACATTTTCATTATGACTTCATATGTAACGTGGAAGCTCACTGAAGACGGTCATGAAAGGAGGAATTACGACCTGAGCTTTGCAAGTTGTGCTTCTATTTCGTCGTCTGTTGGGAGCTGTGCCTTTGAGCTTTCGCCCAGCCTTCACCGGTGAGCAGCAGGAGCCGCAGCCATCTTGCCAGAGACCTCAATACCGATCTCATCCAGCACTTGCTGCACCACCTTATCACCTTCCTCTTCATCTCCTGATTCTGTCATTATGTCATCCAGAGTATCATTTATCATTTCATCCGTCATATCCAATCGCATGGAGGCCTGACCAAACACCCGCATGTCAGCAGCCACCTGTTCTGGCTTCATTATTCTATTCAAATCTCCCATTGTTTTCGCTGTGGTACTCATAGCATTTGCTAACTTCACATTGGCTCCCATGGTTTTGTTTGAGATCCCGATACTCTGTACCTTGCTGCCTGCTGCATATGTCCTGGTTTTCTGATTCCTCAATTGCACAAGTTGCTTAGCCAAAATTTTACAGCCTTCATTGGTGCCTTCCTTTGCCAATTTCTTAATTTCTAATTCTAATTTCTTCTCTTCTCTTTCCAAACCTCTCCTGTCCCGTTCTATATCACGTCCAACTTTTCTAAGTGACCTGTCCGTTTCGCGTTGCTGTTCTTCTAATGTGGGTTTCTTTCCAAATATATTAAACATTTTTAACTATGAAATTATAATTCTAAATCTCTAAAAAGTTAATTATGTTACTTTAGTCTCCTCGTTATTTATAACAATAGCTAGAGACACTTATAACGCTGTTTCACTTTCAGTTTGACATTCTACACAATTACAAATCCTTCAAGGATAACTCGTATGGATTTATTCATTAATTTATCTGTCGTAGTGGGCCTTTTTAAATATTTGTAATTTTTACTACTACAATTAGTGTTAAAATAGATTAGAGGCTGGTTGCTCACCTGTTGGTTGTTGTTTTTTTTTTTTTTTAATTTTTCCGTTGGGAGTTGAGCTCTTCCGCCCTGACCTGATAAGGAAGGACTTGTGGGAGTTGTCTGAGGACAGCGAGATGGACTGTTTGGAGCGGTGACTTTGGTTGTGGCAGACCGAGAGTGCGAGGAGATGGATGGTTTGGTTATGACCAAGCCGTTTGCGATGGACGAGGAATTGTGAAATGTGAACGGTTGTTTAAAGAGAGGAAAAGACATTTATTCGGGTTTGATAATGATATTTTCTATTTGTTATTGGTTTTGCAAGTATATTCGCGGGTGCTCGTGTAAAGGGTGTTAAGTCAAATTGCAAGGTATGTAAACTTCTCTCCTTTGGTACTGAACAAAACCCCTTTGTCACAAAATATGGAGCACTGTAACTGCATCATAGATGGAAGAATGACAACCCCTTTAACATAAGAGAAAAGTAATTGTGGATAGTTCAAATCTAAAGTTCACCTGGTTGGTAAGTTGGTATAGCGCTGACCTTCTATGCCCAAGGTTGCGGGTCCGATCCCGGGTTAGGTCGATGGCATTTAAGTGTGCTTAAATACGACAGGCTCATGTCAGTAGATTTACTGGCATGTGAAAGAACTCCTGCGGGACAAAATTCCGGCACATCCGGCGACGCTGATATATCCTCTGCAGTTGCGAGCGTCGTTAAATAAAACATAACGTTTAATTTTAACATTCAAATCTAAACTTATTCCAGTTAGTCAATTCATACTTAACCCCCTTTACAGGAGCACCCGCGTATTATTCTAGCTTCTGTTACTTGTTTGAGTATTTAAATAACTATTCCGTTCACCCTCATTCGCTACCTAAATATATAATGTACATATTGTTTTTCATGTTAAATTTATTACCTTAATATATTCTGAAGGTTTGTGCCCATTTTCTATTTACGTGGAATTTGAGTAAATGTATGCGTGAACTGGTTTATCATTAATTGTGATTGTGGTTCACATTGATGTACGTTATGGATTGGTGAGTACTGTACTCCAATCACGAGAAAATCTCCAGGGTATGAGAGGGAGCGGGGTGATGCTGTGAATGAATGTTGATGTCATAAGCTGTCATAAGGTCACACACGTGGCTACTCGTATCTCTATTGGCTAGCTCTCACAGCACAAACAATAACACTGATATACACATTTTTATACTACCCTAGTTACAAAATTAGATCACGGTTAATCTCCTGGGGTGCTATTCACAGACATTTCGCTAGCCCGCGCTACGAGCGTGCTAAACAGGATTCATATCGTATCATATCGCTAACACCGGTTTATGAATACGAAAAACGTTAGTTCGCTGATCATCCACAGAAAGCCCGCGCTAAGATTGTCTATGAATACGGCCCTATGTCTTTTAATCCCTCCATACAGGAAATAACATATGCAGGAGAGCACATGATTTTTAAACTGACGTTATAACTCTAATATTATCCTATCTACTTCGCTCCGATAGATGACCCAATAGTAAGCACATTCCTTTCACGGTTTATCTCCTGGTTGGAGAACAGTAATATTGCGATATGTTATGGATTCTGCGTGACCTATTTACTTGCGCAATTATGAGCAGCCTTCGGTTCTGGGCACAGAAACGCATGAAGTTCAGAACGCACGAGCGATAGTGCTCTGTTGGTCGAGTGGACTGGAGCACGCCGTTACTTCGTGTCTCAACATGTAAACAGTCCATCACAAAATATATTTCACCCTGTACAGATGCAATATATACAGTACATTCCTAGTGTATACATAAATGTCTACAATTAAAGTATTAACGTGAGTTGTAACCTTCATTCAGGTGTCCCTACGCCGAAGCCTGTTACACGTACCGCAGCCAAGTAGCAATACACACAACGGTAATACACATTACGGACCCACCTGTGCTGTTGCAGTCAGCCCACACGGGTCATGACGTCATTTATACTCCGTGTACTCTAAACCTCATACTGGTTACTCTGTGTGCCTAGACCGAAGCCTGATTATGACAGATTCTGATTTGTAATAGTGAATGAGAGTGAACTAGTTTGCCTTTATGCTCTCTCTTTTGGCATCTACCAATTTCTCATTCATCCCTAGTTGCTCTTGGCCTTCATACATTTATTCTCACATATTTTTCTCTTGAGAGCTTTAATCGGGCGCGCTTCCGAACAGGGGCAGCGGCATTACCCCTAAGGTTAGAGCCCAGTTTAGGTGTGTGTATGTGTGTGTAGTAATCGAAAAAAATATCATATAAACATGCGTCCTATTCTCAATATTTACTAGCCCCTAATTTTCGATTAATACACACACACCTAAACTGGACTCTAATAAATAATAATACTAAACTGCCCCCCCCCATTGAGGGTAGCCCCTTACGGACTCAGTATATCCTCAAAAAATTATTATACATACTTAAACATAGGTATTACATTTTAAAAAAGGGAAACAAAGAAAAGGGCGTGAAACATTACAATTGCTATTAATGTGGCACCATGTGATTAATTAGGATTTGGCAGGATTTCTTAACACAACTATCACAATGTCATCCCTCAAAGATGTTGGCAGAACAAATTTCCGTCGAAATTCTTCGAAAAAAGCTGGTATAGTCCCTCGAGCACCTATGAACAAGCCGAATACCTCAACGTGAATTAAGGCATATTTCAGCTTGAAATAGTTGACTGTAGGCTCATAGATAGACTTCTTCTCAAGGTGGACCTCGGCTGACTGATGACATCCTACTTCAAAACGTATCGTGGGGTCCACAATGATGCCCTGTTTAGTGTCAGCATTGTACGCTAAAATATCTAGTCGTCTCGTTGACCCATTTTCAGCTAGATAGGAGATTTCTTCTTCTATTATCCAGCCCTTAGTTCTTAATGCGGCAGCAATTTTGGATCTTATAAGATGATGTCTAGAGTTCCTCAAGAGCAATCCCTGTTCACAGAATCCCAAGACGTGTGCTAAAGTTACAAAATCTCCGGGCAGCCATGTCTGCACCGGGTACCGTCGAGAGATCTGCCGGGAACGGAACGAACAACTGCTAAATTTGCTGTCATTTTCATGTTAGATATCCATTCACTAGTCGAAAGTCCCTTCTTGTTTGCAATCCAACTGTTGGCGGCTGTTACTTCGCTATACATCTCAACACCTTTTCCCCGTCCTGAAAGGGTCTTCCATGATTCATATTCACGACCTCTCAATTCTTCTCGAAAATTTCGAATTGTAGCTTTAGTAAAGTCTTCGGGAAAAGAAAGGCAGAGGGAATCACACGACGAATTGAGTTCGACATCTGTCTCATCATGTTAACTTGCGGATTATCTGCTCTGATTAATGATAGACAGATGTTACAATGTTGAAGAAAAGCTTCCCACGAAGAGCGTATTAACTGAAGTCCTTTTAACTTTTTACTAGCGTACAGCATGCTATTTGGAATATCAGCCGGGAGGAAAAGCATGTCTTTATCAGAGCTTCGAAGGATCTTATCAACGTCTTCCAAAAAACTTCGAGATAATTTATGTAAGGGAGCCATTTGCAGGGGATATATGAGCTTGGGCCAGATATATTGATTAACAATATTAAGTTTTTGATCAGACCGCAACATAGGTGTCGATACTAAAAATTCAAGATCCTGAAGAAGGGAAACTATCAATTCTTCGGAATTAAACTGCAGTTCATCATTAAAAGTTATTCCTAAATATTTTATTGTGTCTTCTGGTCCAATGGCCTTTATATACGAGTCATGGTGAAGAAACAAATCCTTTTCAAGTAGTTTTCCTTTATGAATATTAATTGACGCCGATTTCTGGACATTGAGTTGTAGGCCAATATTTTGAAGTAAAGATGTAACCATCATAACGAGCTCTTGTGCTGCGTTCATGGATTTACCAATGACAACTATGTCATCTGCAAAGGCTGAGATAGTAAGACTGTCTAAATCGGAATTAATTTGGAAACCGTATTGGTCAATGATATGTTTTTCTGTCAGTTCTTTAATAATGAAGTCAATGGATAAATTAAACACGAGAGGGGACAATGGAGGTCCTTGAAAGACCCCTCTTTTGAGTTCGATACGATCAGACTTTGAGCCTGAAGAATGGATGGTAGTGAAGTTCCCTTTGGTTAAAGTTTTTATTAATTCGCGAAGGCGAGTTGGTAAAGGCTGCGTGTTAAGTGTTTGTTCTAGATGTTCAAAACCCACGTTGTCAAAAGCCTGAGTCATATCCAACATGGCGATATTAAGATCTTTCTTATCTTGCTTAGCTTGTCGTAAGCAACCGTCAACTAACGAAATATTGATGTATGTACCTGGTTGACTGACGAAACCCCTTTGGTTCTCATTCAAAAGGACGAAATTAGAGGAAATTCCGCTGTCTCTGTTCGAAAGCGCGCCCCTTTACTCTCCTTATTGGTATTAACTTTCTAGTCTCTATTGCTGTTTCCTTTTCTTTTATATTTAAGTATTTGTATATAGACACATATTTACAGGCAACCAATTGTTGTTATATTGTATTCATATTTTTCAATTGTTATTACCATTTTTTATAAAAATAAATTGTTATTCAGATAAAGCTACTTTGTTAATCCCATTATTCCAACTAGGTTTTCATCATTACTGACGGGTTTACAGCAGAATTATGGTACAATATGACCCAGTGCGGTTCGTCGCTTCCAGTAAAATTCCCGTTTTTCCCTAATAGTTCGTAAATTTTCTCCTAACATATTCACGTCATCCGCATAAACAAGCAGCTGATGTAACCCGTTCAATTCCAAACCCTCTATGCTTTCCTGGACTTTCCTAATGGTATATTCTAGAGCTAAGTTAAAGGTGATAGTGCATCTCCTTGCTTCAGCCCACAGTGAATTGAAAAAGTCTGACAGAAACTGGCCTATACGGACTCTGCCGTACGTTTCACTGATACACATTATAATTAATCGAACTAGTTTCTTGGAAATGCCAAGTTCAATAAGAATATTGTGTAAAAATTCTCTCTTAACCGAGTCACTTGCCCTTTTTAAATATGTAAATAACTGATGTACTGTACCAGAGCCTTCTTTAGTTACAAGCCGGGGCCATACGTCGGCAACACTGTAATTATCTGTCACCCGGAGGCTGACCGTACAGTACACGTGTTTGTGCTAATGCCGATTTCCAATGTAAATTAATGTTACAATATAAGTGTGTGTCGATGGAATTATGTTTGCGGTCGTACCAAACGTTAATTGTTGATGTATTATAAACTAAATGCGTGTTGGTGATAAAAAAAACAAGACAATAAATGAAAATAAAATGGTTGCAGTCTTTGGGAATTTTTACGGTTATGGATGACAAAGTAATTGACTTCTATTAAATATTGTATAACCACATTTTTATATTCTTATTTGTGATTTGTGTGTATCAGCATTCTAGTTAAATTGTTGGGTCTCGCCTGCTATATCAAAAAAGTTACGCCGTTGGTTTTCAAAGTCATTGTAAACAGCTGTTTTGTGATCCCATAAATGTTGCAGTTTTGTTGAAGATTCGGAATGCCTGCTGTACGTCAGATCTATCTATAATTTGTACATGCATATAATCACTTTGTTGGTTTGGTCAATGTTACTTATGTCCCGTCCACTATAGAGACATAGGCCAATTTTACACATATTTAGTATAACCTGTTGCTTCTTTGACAGGTTAGGTTTGGTTAGTTTAGGTTTTTGTTATAGCCTACCTTGCATATACGATTATAGCGCAACATTGGCAGTGATAAAAGTGAAATATTCGTTCAGTGGGCGTTGGATACTCTACATTCACCGCGTTTTGTTACGTATTATGTTGAAGGGATGTGTTTTCATTTTTTCATAGATTGTTTTACTTGGTTTAACTGTATTTACATCCTCATACTTTTATTATAATAGGAATGTCAATAGTTTCTTCTGTTTAAATTTTATTTTAGGCCTATTTGCATAATTCACATTCTTGGCTTGTTTTCTGTAGTTATATTTATTTAAAATTATATTTTAAAAAGTTTATAACAAATAATTTAGGATAACAGTATTGTTATGGTGACTGGCCAGGTTCAAACTAAAACTGGCTTCCTGGACATCTGAAATATTTATAGAAAAGCACGACATAATCACATGAAATTAAAATGCATATGATATCCTACATCTTTCATGGCAGAGGTGAAACAACATTAAGCGGCAAAACATTGTCAATTTACTAGCCACATAATGGTTAATTGATTGGAATAGGGTATTACGAAAGTACGTCATTATTTTATTTATTTTTGGTACAAGTAACATTTCTTTAAGTATTTATTTATTTTCCCTTGTACCATCAATAAAAAAACAAGTATGTTTTTATTTTTTTTTTTAATTATAAGTGTAGTTGCTACGACACATAGGCACACAGCACTTTCTAGGCATCTGAAATATTTGTAGAAAAACACGATAGATAATCGCAGAAGATAATATTAAAATATATCCTAAACCTTTCACAGATGAAACACCATTAAGTCGCAAACATTGCCAATTTGCTAGCCACAAATTTGTTAACTGAATGGAACTTAAGAATACTGCGTAGGAACTTACGTCTTTATTGCATTATTGATTTTATTATTTTCGGTGCAAGGAATATATTTTTTATTTATTTATTTACCTTCGTACTATGAATAAAAACATGTTTTTTTTTTGTAATTATTTTAAGTGGCAGCCTTTGTATGTAAGTAGCCTACTTACGCCGTATTCTGAAGTATAGCTAATTGATTGCAATAAAACACTATTTTCGAACCCGTAAAAAAATACGCGTTACGTATAACGAAAGCAATGAGCAAACACAATATCACTCTAAAATCTCCCGCCTCCACTCTGCGTTGCCAAACGTACCCATGCCCCGGCTTGTAACTAAAGAAGGCCCTGACTGTACCCTTATACTCCCATTTTTTATCCAATATCTGTCGAATACAAATAATCTTATCAATAGTCGATCTATTTCGCCTAAAACCACACTGATGATCTCCAATAATTTCATCTACATATGGAGTTAGTTTTATCAAAAGAATATTGGACAAAATTTTGTACGACGTCAGCAAAAGTTACTACAGTTATAGCCAGTTTGTCCAAGTTATATTTAATTTTGCTTAACGAATGTTAAATTAACAGTCTGTTTATTTTTAACGCTTTGTTAATATATTTTCCATTTGTTCAACATAATTTTGTTTAAGATAACCAACACTTAACTATAACGTCTGTTAGCACTATTTTAACTACTCAACAGCAGTTGGTAATGATTCTACACATGTAAGACAATTTTTGATTGCCTAAAATTAATCTTTAAATTCTATATTATAGAGTGAGTCATGAAACTTGCATAAAATGACAACCTGTTATAGTAGGCCACGCTTCATAAACAGTTGACAAATGAATGTTGTAGGTGACGTGCTGAATAATAATTACAAAGTAAGGTTATATTTCTTCATTATGGATACGAAATAGGAAAGAAATAAAATAACACTGATGTATTTAAACAGTCCAAAGTATTTTTTAAATGTTATATTACCGTCATATGCTAAACATTCCCTACAGAGGGACACAAAATATTAATTTCGCAACTTCTGTTCGAACAGCTGTGGAGACATCGGCCATATTTAACTAACTGTTAAACGAGTTAACTGCCCGAACTCCTACATTTAAAATTAATAAACTGTTAACAATCTGTTAAACCAAACTGATGTTGAAAACATACAATTTTATTAATTAACAAACTGTTTAGAGTTTAACAGTCGTTAAATTTTCTAACAATATTTGGAAAAACCGGCCATAAGTCTTTTCTCCCTTCTGAAAGATAAACTACTGTACATTGTTCAGTTATGGACTCCTATTGGTTCTGGTACAATTTCCTTTTTCCAAATAGCAATTACAAGCTTATTTCACCGGATAATGTATTACACTCTCTTCTATTACTTTTGCGCACTAAAATGTGATCGATACCTGGAGACATACTTTTCCAGCTTTTCTATCGCAATTTCGACTTCAAAAGTGTGGGTTCGGGTATAAACGGCTCAGCAGTTTGTATTTTAATATCGCCCGATCATTTTTATTTGGTTTGTGTAAATTTAGCAGTTGCCCAAATTAGTTTTTCTATTTGTTCAGGATGAAATGAGAGTTTCTAAGCAAGCCACAATTCTCATTCTTTATCGCGTTTATCCTTGCTGATATATTTTCTTAAATTCCCTTACGCCTTATGCAGAGTGAACAATAAGTATGGAATATTGTTAACAACTTCTTAAATTTTAATTTTACAAAAAAAAAAGTTTTATACAGGGACATAATTTTATTTTTACTAACATTTTTAATATTAACTTGGCTATACCTCTGGATCAACGCCGTTTGCTACCTCCTTCCACGACTGAAGTTCAATGATACTGACGTAGAATACAAATCACTTTACTAGGTATAGGAGGAAAGAAAAGTAGTTCATCCATTTACGTAAACTAGGAAATATCGCGCTTTTGAGTTTGATAATTTTCATTAGATTTTTTTTAATCAAAATATATTACAGTATTAACAATGAGTGTTTTTACTTACGAACTGAGCTGTCTATGTGGACGTACTATTCATTATGCAGTGTATATTATACTGTCTACAGCACATTAGCGTACACTATAGAGAATGAAGTTAAATTGAAAAATAATCATAATATGGATATTTAAACACATTTTTAAAATGGTGGCCGTTCATTTCGATACAGGCTTCAGTTCTTTCGTGCATATTATTGCACTATAGACTATTGTATCGAATTCCAATTACCAGTTTCGTCCTTCGTACTAGTAACTCACGTTTAAGTAACTCTGTACCTACTCTATAAAAGAGTACTTTACGTACTGTAAATTCATTCTTCACTTCTGCCCGATCCGAAAAGATAAAATTACTCAGACATACTATCTGCTGTCCGTCCAAGTGGTTATGTCGTAGGGTCGTAGAAAGGGAGGAAATCACGTGACGGTTAATTACTTAACGAGGCCCTTTTATTTAAGCTATTTTAAACAGTTGTATAATATTACGTAGACGTCCAATTCCTAACAGAAATCAATGTTCTCAGAAAAGAGCTAAGACAGCCCAGCCACTAACTGGCGAATAAAAGCTGGTGGGGGAAACCGGGATACGACATAGGCAAATGGACGGCAGTACCTGTGCAAAAATGATTCAATATTGAAAACTCTTTCGTCACTGGAAAACGCGAACATCTTTTTGGAACGTACTGTTTACTATGACCGTAAGGCTACTATGACTGTAATGCGGTCTTGGATCTGTGTGCAGGACGATTAAATTTCATTAGTAGAAGGGGTGGGAGTGAAGTACATTCAAAAACTCAGGTACAATAAAAATTGAAGTAAAAATAAAATGATGTCCCTGTACAATAACTGTTGGAGACAAACCATACAATATTATGTCAATATTCGAAAAAAGTTAGTTATTCAGGGCCGGTTTCACCAAGGTTCAGTAAATCAACCCAAATGAAACGTTAACTAGTGAACATTAAAATATTTCACTAAAATGCGAGCTTTTCACCAACCAAATGTTCTTAACATTTAACTAACAGTAAACAATGGCTCATTACAGATAAGTAAGTGCGATCAATGAATTTTTCATAACTATATCAGAACACTTTTTTATAAACAGCAAACTATATCGCAAATCGTGTACAGTCTTAGAAAAAAGTTTTGTCTTGTCTCTTGGTGGTGGAAATGTTGAAGTTTTGACCGCGATTTATACGATTACGTTTATACAGGATGAAAAATATTAAACCGAAAAACTCGGGAGGTTGTATGTGATATTAATACAAACACTTTTCTTCAATGCCATATTGTGCTGTGAGGCACTATTTCGCGAGGACACTAGATCATGATGAAAGCAAATCAATGCCATGCTTTATTGCTTGAGTCTCTTAACTTAATATTATGACAAGTGTTGTATTGCATGTTTCCACGTACTCACATTTTTTTTATGTTCTAGTGATATTTAACTTATTTTATATTTTTGTTTTCATATTTTCCGATAATGGTATATCTATAATATTATAAGTCGAGCTATATAATATATAATCATAATTTTCCTTACTATATATTGTATTCATTGCATGCTTTGTACTGCACTATTTTATTATTATTATTATTATTACTATTCTTATTTATTATTATTATTATTATTATTATTATTATTATTATTATTATTATTATCAATAATTGTCTTATTTTTTTATTCTTTGTATGTCTCATTTATTTTGACCTGCTGTTCACATTTTATTATGTTTTTTCCTTTCTTTCTGTATGTTATATATTATGTCTGATTTCTACTTACTTGTTGTTTACATTTTATTATTATTATCTTATTCAGTTTTGTGTGTAAAATTGTAGTGTACTTTGTAAATTTGTAGTGTTTTTTGTAACGCAGTTTTACTCCTTGTTGAGTGTTAGAGTAGGCCGTATGGCCTTAACTCTGCCAGGTTAAATAAATCATTATTATTATTATTATTATTATTATTATTATTATCAATAATTATCTTATTTTTTATACTTTGTATGTCTCATTTATTTTGACCTGCTGTTCACATTTTATTATGCTTTTTCCTTTCTTTCTGTATGTTATATATTATGTCTGATTTCTACTTACTTGTTTACATTTTATTATTATTATTATCTTATTCAGTTTTGTGTGTAAAATTGTAGTGCACTTTGTAAATTTGTAGTTTTTTTTTGTAACGCAGTATGGCCTTAACTCTGCCAGGTTAAATAAATCATTATTATTGTTATTATTATTATTATTATTATTATTATTATTATTATTGTTATTGTTATTGTTATTATAAAACATTTGCAGATCAAAATCACTGCAAAAGATGTTGAAAAACATTTACACACCAAAATCACTGCAAAATATGTTCAAAATATCTCCATCGACCTGTACAGTACACAAAGGTTTCATCGTTGGGGCATGAATTGTCAAAAGCGGTGAAAGACTTGAGGATTATCGTTTATTTCCCCTGCTGGAGCAAATGTTCGCACCACCACACCAGTTTAATAAAGCACTGCACTAGGTCAAGACGTACAACAAAATGTGAATTTGTAGAGTCGTCATGAACTGAAGAACGCATACGTCTTCTGCCGGTTTAACAAAGCCTCTGAGGAAAATATGACATTAGAGAAAACCGTTTGCTTTGGTGTCCCATACAACTTCCCGCAGTTTGTCACTTCAGCTACTTTTCACTCTGTATGTGTGCTGTCTTCATTGATTTAAAGCCGAACGGCTATAAGTCTTTCATCGTGCTGCATACAGAGTGACCCATTTATCTTGTGCATTAACGTACGCAAAACGAAAGACGACTGACGTCCGTACACGTCTTGTGTTGTGTGTTTGCTGTCTTAACATGTAAACAAACTAGAATAACTGTCGACTCCACATTCCACGTACAGTGGTCTGCACGTTCTCCGGACCTGTCGCCACTCGACTTCTTCTTGTGAGGAACTGTAAAGGACAGTGTGTACCAGAACATTCTGACAACACCATACGACATGCAGCAACTCATTCGACAGGCAACATGCCGGGCAGTCATACGGTATTTCGGGTACGCCTTCGAATGTGCATTAATGTGAATGGTCACCTTTTGGAACATCTTCTGTGACTCTCAAAGCATAACATTATCACATTGGAAGTACGTTTTTGTTTCGTTTTGTTGTTATTGATTAGGAAGGTGACATTGTAATACATTTTTGAACTCGTCTTAATGCGTGCAATCAATGTAACATGATTAAAGATGTAGTGCTATTTGAAAAATTGATGACGTCACGTGTATCTTGTACCATAATGTAGTTACATGCACCAAATCTCCACACTCATGTTAGCCCCTCGTTCTAACATAACGCTCAAAAATAAAAATTCCAATACCTATCCAAAAAAAAAAGTTATAAAAGGTGCACAAGATAAATGGGACATCCTGTATACAGAATGTAAGGGGGTATAAGTGCCGTCCTTTTCACAGTTGTCGGGGGCGGTCTACAGGATCAAAAAATGCCGATACAACATGGGGTCAAAACTCGATAGTTTTCCCAGGAAAAAACATTTTTCCTTATTTTATTTGCGTTATACTGCTTATATCGTTACTAAAATTACGAAAACAGTTACATTGGTAGATACATCTAGCAAAGAGTTAATATTAGTTTAAATAAATGTTTGTGTGTTCTATTACGTTTTCGTGAAATTAAATAAAATGCATGCTTAAATTTGTTAATATTAGGCGTGAACGTACTGTAATTCCGGGGGGAGATAGCCATGTGGGTGAGACGGCCAACCGCTCTCATTTTTATTCTAATCATCTGTTCCGAATGAAAATCGGTTTGCCGCCAAATGTTAATTAAACGAAGTGATTGTTGCACCTGCGAAAAAGTAAGGTTATTATTATTTCCGCGTTTTGTAGCCGTTCGTGAGTGTGTGAGCAAGCAATAATTTTTCACCTTCTGAAATAACAATAGAAAAATACTGCGTTTTGTGAGGAAATTTGCTGGAATCATTATTAAAGAGGTAAGGCATCTTTAAACATTCTACCATAACTGTATTTGTTCTCTTCACTGCAGCCAATTTTTATTACGCGGTATGGCCATCTCTCCCGTAAAAAAGGAGAGATGGCCAGCATTTTTCCGGGATAAATGGCCCACAATTGAGGAGTATTTTTATGCTAAAAGTATCGTTATTTCTAGATTCCGATAAAATATAAAGCAAAGCCCGGCAGCAACCGCGTCTTTGGAACGAAGATGACTTAAACCGTGCTTTTGAAGCCGTTAAATATGGCAATTCTGTACCTAAAGCCTTCATTACATTTCATATTCCAAGAAAAGCCCTGGAAAGAAGAGTTAAAACAGGCAATTCTGCAAAGGATCCAATGGGATCAAGTCACACATAGCAATGACAGTGAATTTATTTATTGAGTTATTTTACGACGTTGTATCAACATCTAGGTTATTTAGCGTCTGAATGATATGAAGGTGATAATGCCGGTGAAATGAGTCCGGGGTCCAGCACCGAAAGTTACCCAGCATTTGCTCGTATTGGGTTGAGGGAAAACCCCGGAAAAAACCTCAACCAGGTAACTTGTCCCGACCGGGATTCGAACCCGATGACAGTGAATGTAGGTTTGTTCGCCATATTAAATATGCAGGAACATGGTTTTTCCCTTACAGGGACCGATGTCTATAGTCTCGCTTACATTTTTGCTGAAGAACTTGGCAATATTCTCTGACTGGCTGACAACCAAGCATTCTGATGGGAGCAGAGAAAAAAGTAATTATGTTTCTTTCACCATGTTAATAATGTGCTTATACAAATTTTGGCCACTCGACCGCAATTACGAGGCCGTCCAGAAAGGCATCCTGCCTAGGACTCGCGTTACGGAATTCGCACTGGTTCGAGCCCTCATGGGAGAAGAAATTTTTTTCATGAAATTTCAGCCAGTGTATGGGACCGGTGCCCACCCAGCATCATGATGCACATGGGTAGCTACTGTACGACAGGTAGTGAAATGCGGTTACGAAAGCCTGCTGTAAAGGCTGGAGGGATCATCATGCTAATCACACGATACCTCCATTTTGGTTGCATGATCGTCCACCTCTGTTTCAGCATGTGGACGTGAGGCCAGCAGCGGGCTGTTCGATCGTGGTCATTCATGGGCTGTCGTGACTCTGATTATTACTATAATGTGTTCATAAGCGTTTCAATTTATTTCTGTGTTATTTTAAGGAAAATTCACTAAAAGAGGAAAAAACAAAAAATCAAGTTGTTCAAAAATTCGAAACAATCATAATTATGCACTTAGACACTATATTTATGTGTCCAGTGCATAAAACCTCATTGTTTTACAAAAAAATGTTGTGAATTTACTTAAAAATAATGGTGGCCATCTATCCCTACATCCCATGGCCATCTCATCCACATATGTTGGGTGAGATGGCCAGTGGCCTATTATATTTCAAACGTGTTTTTTTATTACATCTTTGAATTCTATGCACCCTGAGGCACTGTAGTGGTGAAATATAACCTTGAAGGAACGTATTTGATTTGTTTCGTATTTCTTTACCAATCGGTTATCCTGTTCTAAGTGATTTAAAAAACTATGGCCATCTAACTCGGAATTACCCTATTCAGCTGGCAGTACTTTGCACAAACGTAAGTATGAATCAGCTGAGTACAAGCTCTCTGATCATAGCTCTACTGCCGAGCGGATAACAGTTCAGTACAGGGTATTCAATAAACAACTTACAATGTCATTCTCAGTTTAGGAATATCATATGTTATTAATTTATGGAGAAAGTCGTCGTAATTCAAGTGCGGCAAGAAGGATGTAGCATCAACGTTTTCCTCAAAGAAGGTTACCTAATCGGTGAACTTTTGTAACAGTTCCTCAACGATTATTAGAAACTGGGAGTCTTGAACGTGTCCGCGACAACTGGACTAGAAGACGTGATGCTTGCCTTCAGAACGACGGTGGACACTTGGAAAATCTGATATAAATAGGTATGTACAATTTTCAAACGTAACTTAATGGGTTCGTATTGATACGAAAATAAACTGAACTTGGACAACCAATTATGAATGGTTTATCTGTAAGAAGTGATTTTTCGTCAAGTATCATGTCCTCAAATATGACAAACTGCAAACTTTAAATTTCTTTAAAATGTTACTACTTTATGGAAGCGGTTTAATTTCTTATCCTCTTATCACAGCATGGGTACTCGTTCTAAAAATGACCCTTTATTATCTATGCCTTGCCAAAAAAACAGCTCACTATTCTTCCTCTTTCACAGTATCAGCAATTCGTTTCTGGAACTCCCTAACCAACTCCCTCGGGAACTGTCGAACGATATTGCAATTTAAAAGTGAATTGTTTAAACACGTGACCAGTATTCAGGTTTAATTCTCCTTTGTGTGTATAAGTGTATATATGTAATTTTCCTCAGTGTTGTATAGTTATAATTTACATTTGAATTTGTTATTCTTGTAATTTGTAATAATGGTTCATTTACCACTTGCATATTCATTGAGTGTGACTTCTAGCCTTATTATTATTTTGTAATTATTATTTAGTATGTTCGCATTATTTTACTCGACTTGTGCTTATATAACTATATAAATTTTATTAGTGTCCTTTAAATATTAGTCTGTAAAATTGTATTATCTTCTTTTGTTTCTGGCTAAGTGGAAGAGAAGGCCTAATGGCCTTGTCTTCGCCAGAATAAATAAATAAATAGATATTATTATTAAAATTTTGTACTAGAAAAAAAAAGTTCGTGTGATTTTGTGCAGTAAACGATTATTTATTTTTTAGACGTACAATAAGAAATGGAGCAATATTGATAAATACAATGGAAATTTACCATAATATTCTATTAATGAGATTGGAAGTTTGTATTTGCTGCGCGTTTTATGTAAACAACAGTTGGCCTGGCCCGGCCCGGCCCGGAATTAGAACAGAGCATTTGCTTTGTATCGGTATGTCTGTACCCGCTTCAGCTGTACCGTGTATCCTACCTGTAAACCCCCTCCTCCCATCCAGCAACGTTGTCAAACATTGCATATTGTAAACTTTACTAATTCGTTAAATATTGCAATTAGAAAACAATTGTGAGGACAATTTTTCTTCCTTATGACATGAATAATCATCACTTAAATTAATGGCACTTGTACCCCTTACAACCTGTATAATTACTCTCCGGTGGAGCGGTCAGTAGCGTGCTGGCTTATGGTCTCCTGCACCTGCATTCGATTCCCGATTAGCTCTCTTTTTTTTCATTAACATAACTAATTTTTATACATGTTACCTCTCTTCATTTTTTATTTTTTTTAATAGTGTAACAAATTATTTTCCAACTTTGGCTCGAGTATTAATAATAATAATAATAATAATAATAATAATAATAATAATAATAATCATCATCATCTGTGGCGCTACAGCCCGTGAAGGGCCTATAACGACCAGCCGGCTGCTGGCCTCACGCCCACGCCGAAGCAGAGGTGGACGATCATCCAACCAGAATGGAGGTATCGTGTGGTTAGCACGATGGTCTCCTTCAGCCGTTATAGCTGGTATTCGCAACCGGATTTCGCTACCTATCGTAGCTCCCCAAGTGCATCACGATGCTGGGTGGACACCGGTCCCATACACTGGCCGAAATTTCATGAGAGAATTTCTTCCCTCATGAGGACTCAAACCAGCGCGCATTCCGTAACGAGAGTCCTACGCAGTATGCCTTAGACCGCGACGCCACGGCGCGGGACTTGACTCGACTAGGAGAATAAAAAACTCTTGGAAGATCAATTTTCTTCCCGAAATAAAACAAAGATAAACAAACAAGTTAAAGAAAAATAAAGAAATACACATGTGGACTTAATACTTTGTCCACATGCCACCGGCGTCCATAACTGCCTGGCAACTTCGCGCATTGAGTCCACCAGATCGCGGAAATAGTTATGGTCTTCAGCGAGATCTTCCCAGGGGTTTCAGGTCATTTTTCCGAAACAAACTTTCTGAATGAACATTTTTCCAAATTCCTCATTTCCGAATGACCATTTTTCATAGGACCTATTTTCCGAAATCAAGAATATTAAATGAAATAATTAGTAAAGTTAAGAGCAAATTAAATTTATTGTGATTTTACAATAACAATTGAATTTATTACATGGCCTGTATTTCATGTCTTTTCAGAACCTTAAACTGTACTCAATTCTTCTTAAGTACTGAAGAGGAGGTTTTCTTCCTTGTATGTCTCGTATTGCCCTGATTCTGTTTTATGCTGCTATCCACCGCTTTCTTGGCTGTGCTTTTACCTTCCTTCTCAATCTCATTTCTACTTTCCACCAACTCTGCTTGTGCTTCCTCTCTATTCGTAGCATGAGAGTGAGGCGACAGGTCAACATCTTTAAGAATCACTATTTCTTCACCATTTCTGTCTGTTATGGCTCTTGCTGAACACTCCTTCTGTCTCAGTCTTACAATTCCCAATATATCTTTTCACCAGGACCATTTTTACCTTTGTGATATACAGGGACATCATTTTATTTTTACTAACATTTTTTATATCAAGCTGGCTATATCTTTAGATTAAAGGTATAGAACCAGAAACACCGCTTGCTCCCCCTTCCACGACTGGAGTTTGATGACACTGACGTAAAATACAAATCACTTTACTAGGTATACTGTAGGAGGGAAGAAAAGTAGTTCATCCATTTATGTAAACTAGGAAATATAGCAAATTTTGAGTTTGATAATTTTCATTAGGTTTTTGTTTAATCAAAATACAGTACTGTATTAACACTTAGTGTTTTTACTCACGAATTGAGCTATCCGTTTGCAGTGTATATTGTACTGTTACAGCACATTAGCGTACAATCTAGAGAATGAAGTTAAATTGAAAAATAATCATAATAGGGATATTTAAACACTTTTTGAAAATAGTGGCCGTTCATTTCGATACAGGCTTCAGTTCCTTTATGCATATTATCGCACTATAGACTATTGTACCTAATTCCAATTACCAGTTTCGTCCTTCGTACTAGTAACTCGTGTTGAAATAATCGTGTTGAAATAATTACATACCTGCTCTATAAAAGAGTACCTTACGTACTGTAAATTTAATCTTCACTTCTGCCCTATCCCTATTATGCAAATTAAGCTTTCGGGTTCGATACCCGGCACCGGAACAATTTTTCCCTCGAAATTATTCAAATTAACTTTACAGGGAGTTATTCCTGAAAGCTTAATTTGCATAATACACGTCACTGTACGTAACAGAAAACCACAATTTAAAGTCACACAGAGTTAGTGTGCACTCAAATGTTGGTTGCTTGACGGTTGTCAGCCCACTTTGAGGTCTGTGGATATAGAGGGGAAAAATTGGATCGGTGTCGGGTAGAGTTCCCGGGTAGCTCAGTGGGAGAGCGTTGGTACGTTTAACCAAAGGTCTCGGGTTCGATACCCGGCCCCGGAACAATTTTTCCCTCGAAATTATTCAAATTAACTTTACAGGGAGTTATTCCTGAAAGCTTAATTTGCACCCTTAACCTATATTCCTCTCCCAAAGTGAAGTCCAAGTTTCACAGCCATAAAGAACAACCGGTAATATAACTGTTTTATAAATTCTAACTTTCAGATTTTTTGACAGCAGAGTGGATGATAAAATCTTCTCAACCGAATAATAACAGGCATTTCCCACATTTATTCTGTGTTTTAAAACACTCTCGCAGTGATTAATTAGTCAATGATTTTTTTCTGCTGTTAAGCCGAACATGTTACCTAGTTGACTAGTTTCAGCTTCGTCTCAGCCGTTCTGATGATATTCTATCCTATGAGCAGTTTCTTCTAAAATTTTGAGTACCACGATCTTCGTGATGCGGTATCTTTCGTGCATTTTTGTGTCATTCAAATTTTCAAAATAATCGTTTCTTAAATGGTTAACATTATCTCCATCTGACTATTTCGAGCAGTTCCAGATATAATAATTCTACGTCGAAACGTTCCGCCATTTTGTGTTCCAACTAGTGAACCATTAAAAAATTTAAAGACAGTAATTTCTATCACTAAACTAATGACAGCTTCACTGATTCATTAGAGTTAAAGATTGTTATCAGAAGAGAAAAATTCGCTCCGCGCCAGGGATCGAACCCGAGTCCTTGGTTCTACGTAGCAAGCGCTCTAATCACTGAGCTATGCCGAAGTTCAACCCAAAACATGGGATCGAATCCCTCTCTTCTAGTGTTTTTCTCTTTATGGCCTTAGGCTACTCCATGTTCGACATATATGTTGATATACTTACTCGTATTATATTTAAGTCAACTGCCGTTATACAAGGAGCGCACGCAACTGAGTGACTTGATGGCCGGGATTCCACAGTAATATGCACTGTTGGGCGAAGAATCTACGTAAAGATTTTTTTCTCCTTTAATAACAATAGTTACCGTAACAGATAAATTCTGTAGGACCAAAAATCAATATTTACGTAGAGCTAAAGATGCTTGGTGAGCTATAAAATCTCCGTATGAAACACAGAAAGCAGACGAAATTGTACAATGGAGGGCACCTATTAAATGGCTGCCGTATTTAGTCTTGGCACCACTCTCTGTACAAGCCAAGCTAACCCCTCTATAAACTTTCTAATTCGTTGGATAACATCAACGAGTTGATTAAAATAGTTCGTTTCAGTACAAGACCACCGTATAGGAAATTTTAAGTGTGGACACTTCGGGTCGGTACCTTTGATGTAGCATGACTGACTTCAATGGCCTTCAAACCACCTTGAGCGTGAGATTTTGCTTTTTCCCTAGAGTTGACGCTGACATTACACCAGCTAGCAGTCGACACAGCGGAAATATAACACATACAATTAATACATGTGGGTAAATTATGTTACTCAAATAAAATTAATTGGACCGATGAAATAATAAATCCTTCATCGTCTGTAATGTCTAGACTCCAGAGTTTCTTTATAATGAGAGTTGAGTCGTTGACCCCAACAACAATTAAAATATGTAATGATTTGATAGCGCTGAAAATGGAAAAACAAAACTCTTACGACAAGTAAAACCATTTGGCTATATATTACATACAAATAAATAATAAACAAATTTGATAATAATTTTAATGTATTACAGTATTTTATAATATAATTTATTATATATGTAAAATATAAACATTATTATTACAGCTAGTTTATCATTGAGAAATAAGGAAAAGGTGTTAACTTGAATTTATTGAAAGCAAAGCCGTTACTGGATTATGCAATAAGGTAGGCGATGTTTGGATCCTGTGTCGCAACTTCGATTATTATCGAGGAACTCCTGCTGTGCTCGATTAAACTAACCTCTACCGCTTGAAAGCGGAACTAACGCCGACGGAGCGTATAACCACAGTTACTATATACAGTCACGAGGCTTGAGTTTTGAGGGTGCTAGAAACGATAGATTGTGACGGTACTATTTTGCATTGCCTGTAATGAGGTGATATTAGCGATCCTAGTGGTGAGCAACTATCTAATGTTTGCATATTTACTACGTATTGAGCTTCGCGACTGTATATACTAGACTGTGGTATAACCACGGAAAAACATGAACCGCCTAGATGTCCGGTGAGACCTCAATATTTTGATTTTTATACGATTACTCGTTCATGGATAATTGCTTAATTTGTTCACTTCATTAAAATATTCAAATATTTATTATATTTAATCATTTTTCCTTTAAATATTAACACATTTCTATTTGTAAAAAATTATTAGCCAAAAATAGCCGTACTTATACAAGTAGCAAAACTCGAGAGTGATACCTGGAGAATCCTGGAGTCAATTTACCTAGATCAGGGACTTAATTTACCAAATACATAAGGTTCGGAAATTGTCCAGGACCCGTGGGAAGAACTGTTTTCTTAACTGCGTAGTCGCAACATTAAGGTTCATTTCGTAACTATATTACGAAAACGCAGTCAACATAGTATAGAATGAAGTTTCAGCTACAAAATTAATAAAAGAAGAGGAAGATAATCTCTAAGCCAAAGAGTTTTAAATTAATATTCTCGGAAAAAATAAAGATTTGTAATTTTATACTGATAAAAATCAAGTAACATGAAAGCAATACATAACTGCATTATAAAATGTACGTTATATGAATTTCTTCAGAAAACTTAAAAAAACGTTTTAAATAGAAAATATGAAAACAATATTTAAATCCCCTTGCAGCCGGTTGACTACATTTAACATCAGGTCGAAAGTTCTCAACCTAAGTACTATCAAATTTTTTCTTACCTAAATCAACGAATATTCCCTACACGCTGCCTATAAATCTTCTACTCATTGACGCTAGTTCCATTTTTTCATTCTCTATGGAATTCGCGTTCATCGCTCAGCGAGTAACAATGCCGTCTTCAATAATGAAAATGACATATTGGACCGCCATGATGATATGTGATTTCAGTGAAATCAAGCAAAGTTAGCGTTTTATGGAGAGTATGTGTATTGAAGAGCTCGGTTCGATTCTCATGGGACAACAAGAATGGACCTCTTCCCACTGAGGTAAGCTTTCTAAGTTTTATTACGGTTTCTGCTTGAAGACTGCAATAGTAAGTAGGGAATAAAATCATTTACGTTTTGTAGCGTCAATAACGATTCTAGGAATAGCCTAAATGTGTATATTGGGGGCTGATAATTAAGCCTCGACTGGGCAGGCACATTTAAAATACTACCGAATGCGCGACACAATTTAAAAATTACTGAAGACATTGAGGTTTTTCGGTTTTAATATATTAGTACATTGTTTTATGACTATCCTTCCTTAGCAACACACAAACAACATAAATCGTATAATGCAGCGTTTCTGAAAGTTTGTAATTCTGTGAATCGTAAATTGTATTTAAATAGTATATTAAATTTGAAGAATAGTGTAAAATGAATGCAAATTCACGAAAATACGAATCAATAAAAACATTAAACATCACCGATAATTAAAAAAGAATGATATTCAATCATATGACTTACTTTAACGTAAATTATACAATTATAAATTCACTTTATAATTTAAAAGGTAATAAAAGTGATATACGCATTCGATTAACAGTATTCATGTACATTTATTTTAGCGTAATGTGATATCGTTACTTAATTCCGATTAAATATGCCTATTTGAAATTTTGATTTTAATTGGTACACTTAAGTGTTTCACCGTTTTTTAATGTCTTTTTTTATTTTGACATCAACAATCTATACTTTGATATTATGTATAAATCTTCACTACAATTTTAGGAAGTTTCCTAGTATCCGGTACTCGTTACATAAGCTGTTAAGTCAGCCATTGTTGTATAATCGTAAAAGACATTTTCCCTGGACCAAAACGTATTACAAACTGACTAGAATCACATCTAGTAACAAACTATTGAAGTTCTTTTCATAAAGGAGCCACCGTGTAAACATAAAAATGACCTATGTAATGGTACCCGGTACTTGGAAACTACTACCCAATTTTATTGCTTTGCATTTTTTTCACAAGATATCTCTAACTGTCAATATCTGAAGATGTCATAGTGAATGGCGAAAACGTTAACAATTTTAAAATACAATGTAAATTTATAATTGTATAATTTATATTAAAATAAGTCATATGATTTAATACCATTCTTTTTGAAAACCCGAGCGTCCTCAACTAATCTCACTGTATTAAAATTTACATATTCCGAATCTCCTTAAAATGTTACGTAAGAATGTGTAGAAACTTCATGCATTCTCCCGTTTCTTGTCTCCTAATTATTTATGAAACTTGTTTCGTGGACTTCAAATTTGAGACAAATGAGTATGGGTAAAATCATGTTGAGTAGGCCATAGAACTAAACAAAACGGTATGACTAACCAAAGTTTATCACAGGTGCTTAAAATGAGAATCATTCACAGCCAAACAGTATCCCAATTTATTACGAAAACAATCCATTGTAGATATGAGATGGAACAGATCACTCGTGTAACTGTGGAGAAGACAATGGACTGTTTTCGTGATAGACTGGGATACTTTTTGGCTGTGAATAGTTCTCATTTTAAGCATTTGTGATAAAGTTTGGTTAGTTATAATGTTTTGTTTAATTTTATGGCCTACTCAACATGATTTTACATACTTATTTGTCTCAAGTTTTATGTCCACGAAACAAGTTTAATGTCCCGCGCCGTGGCGTCGCGGTCTAAGGCATCCTGCCTAGGACTCGCGTTACGGAATGCGAGCTGGTTCGAGTCCTCATGGGGGAAGACATTTTCTTATGATATTTCGGCCAGTGCCCACCCAGCATCGTGATGCACTTGGGGAGCTACGATAGGTAGCGAAATCCGGTTGCGAATACCAGCTATAACGGCTGGGAGGATCATCGTGTTAACCACAAGATACCTCCATTCTGGTTAGATGATCGTCCACCTCTGCTTCGGCATGTGGGCGTGAGGCCAGCAGCCGGCTGGTCTGGTCGGTCTAGGCCCTTTACGGGCTGTAGAACCACGGATTATTAAACAAGTTTAATAAATTGTTAAAATACATGAAAAGGGTGAATGGGTAGAGTTTCTACGCATTCATACGTAAAATTTAATATAGAGTGTATAGTTTGTCTCCAATAATTTTTGTATAAAACTTTTTTTTTTGTAAAATTAAAATTTAAGAAGTTATTAACAGTATTCCATACTTATTGTTCACTCTATAGATCTCTAAATGTTTTTATTTTTAGTACTTGTTTCTACCTCATTCAGTTTTTCCAACAAGTAATCACTCTTTTGGTTCCTAAGTTTACAACTTACTTCCCGTCTTTCATTGAATTTAATATCTGTAATAATAATAATAATAATAATAATAATAATAATTATAATTATCATTATCATTATTATTATTATTATTATTATTATTATTATTATTATTATTATTATTATTATTATTATTATTATTATATATGATATATATTTGATGTCAACATTTACGTCCATGTAATGTGGACCTCACAACATTGTATCTGGTGCCACAATTGAAGACCTTCCTCGAATAACGGTGTAACCAACAAAATACTAGTTTTATGTTATGAACAAAAAACCTCTGATAGGCTCTTCTTAAGTCATGTAACATTACAGCTACCAGTATAATCTTGTTTGAGGGTTTATTCAATTATTCGATAAGAAATAGTAACATTTCAAGTTCATAGTTTTGAAATAACAGAAATTGTTTTGAGATTACAATGGAATAAGGGTGTATCATCAATTAAAAAACAAATTAAACGTACGAAAATGAGCAAAAATTAAAGGTTCATTATTTCTAAGGGCAGTACAATGTAATGTCATACAACATAGGCATCACATGCTCAAAATCACTGCAAAGTAGAAAAAGACTAAAGTATAAGAGAAAAGTTATGAACAAAAATGAAAAATTCTTTATTTCTAAGGACAGTACAATCTCATGTTCATACAACATAGGTATCACATGCTCAAAATCACTGAAAAGTAGAAAAACAAAACTAAAATGTAAGAGAAAAGTTATGAACGAAAATGAAAGAGTCTTTATTTCTGATGGCAGTTCAATCTAATGTTCAGACAACAGAGGCATCACAAGCTCTACAAAGGAGGAAAAATGTAAGAGAAACGTTAAGAACGAAAATGAAAAATTCTTTATTTTTAAGGGCAGAACAATATTGTAATGTTCATAGAACATAAGCATCACATGCTCAAAATCACTGCAAAGTAGAAAAAAAGTAAAATGTAAGAAAAAAGTTATCAAAGTACAGCACACGATATGACACTACTCCTTATACTCTAGTTGGAAACAGGTAAATCCATGTAGAACTTGCGGTGCTCAATATCAGTCATGAAATCACGCATGTATGTAAGATCTCGTTTCTTCTCTTTTTTGATGGGTAAGGGACCTTGATACAAAGGTTCCAGTGAAGCTGGTGGAATAGTGACAGGTATAATATTTCTCCCACGCTGTTTCTTGTGAAATAGATATCACAACCCATGACTGTAAAGTCCCATGAGATGTTCGCACATAAACAGAAAAGGGATCATCTTGTGAACATTTAAGCCACATTGCTTCTGTTATTTTAAATTCTTTGGGCTGAGTGACATTCTTGTCCAACGTATCAACATTTTTTAAGTCCTCTCATTGCATGTAAGTAACCTGGAATGGATTTGTTGATCTTGCGGCCACTAGCACTTCAACCCATTGGAATGGTACATAAACTTTTGCACTCTTTTTTGTTTTTCTACTAGTGCGAAATATCTGTCGCAGGACAGAAAACTTTGTTCACTGCATAGAAATTTTTGCTCTACGGTAGAAAAATATCCCCACAAAACAAAATGCCTCAGAAGTGACAGCATGTTGTGATTGTTATTCTGTGACACACATCTATCCGACTACACAATAAGACTTCTTGTTTCCCTAGCAGATAAAGGTTTGAAATTTTGCATGATATAGGGAAATAAACAAGAAGCAACTTCAGAGGCTCCTCGATTTGCAACTCCCTCATGCCATAAATGCATAGTTATTGACCAGAGCCAGGATTACTAACACAGTAGTTGTAAGTTGAGAACTGTCTCTGATAAAATACATTAGTGTGTGTTAACATAAGTGACAACAAAACCTGCTGCATGTCTGCGCATAAGACTACGACACTAGCTATTTCTATGTCCTCTCTCAACACAGCGTAGGCTTGTTCTGCTTTCCTATGGTGTAAGTCTGTTTCAAATTCAACCTTCTCGTCTCTTCAGCAGTTGTAGCAATGGAAAGTTGTACAAAATACCTGTCACATTTTTGACATGTGTCTGATCGTGGAAGCCCAAATTTTAAATTGAATCTAGATCTAAACACATCTCTATATTGGTGAAGTGATACATGGGTGTCTGGATACTTTTCCTCAAACATTGAATGCATTGTCGATACATTTAAACCTGGTGGAAGGTAACTGCATATAGTTTTTTTCTGCTATAGTGACTTTCCTGAGTAGGAAATGACTGAATATGTTGAACAATCAAATCTATAGTTTCATTTGTGGTACGATGAGGGCGATTCATATGCTTGCCTCTTTGATCCGTTAAGGGTTCATTGTTTTTCATTTTGGCTTGCAATATTCGTATGTGTTTCGAGCTGATAGCATATACCTGAAGAAGAGTCTTTAAACACACTTGCACTCTCTTACTTCGAATGAACAGAAAATACTTGAAACTATATTGCCTACGTGAGAGATTTTCTTCTCCGTAACGTCTTCCAATGTCACACAATTCAATGCACTGGTGAACAAGAAATGATGACTGCTCATCATATATCTTATTATAATAATCCGTAAACAAGCGTAGTTTTGTGTCATGGTCGAGAATTTTCCATACTGCATATTCACATTTGCAAACAGTTTCCTGAAATATCAAATATACCATACAAACTTAAACTCTTCAATATATTTATAAATTAAGACAAATTTATTTCATTTTCACTTAAATTTTTACAATGAAATGCATTAACATTTCAATCTCACCAACATTACGTCTAACCTATAGAACTAATTTTTTGTATTGTAATAATAATGAATAGAATAATGACTACATTATGCATTTGTCTGTATGTTAGCAATGACTTCGGAAACTTTTGTATACAATGCAGGTATTAAAAATAAATAAAGACTTTGTAGTGATGTTACATCTTTATTCCACTTACACAATTTGCAGATTGTTTTGCACGTTTCACTATACCATTTCTTGATGTATACTCCTTCCCATGCTCCTTTAATGATTTCCTTTTGACATCCTTCCATTCGTCAATGTTAATCTTGCGTTTACGTCCTTTATTTATAGTTTTTTTATACACTGGAGTTACCACAACAGAGCAGTTGGCTGCCATCTTGACCGATGTTACATCTGTATTCCACGGACCGCTACTTTCAACTGTCTCTAACTCATTTAATATTAAAAGTATGACCTGCAGATCGCAACATCACATAACACATCGATGTTGCGTACTGTTTCCACTATAATCCCATTTAAGCAAAATTTGATGTTACACCATTCGAGGGAGGTCTTCAATTACATTCATTACAGATACACATTTTGTAGACGCTCTTATAGTTTAACTTTCGACCCCATTTAAATTGATCAGTATTCCCACCTTTAACACCTAACAACTTAATTTAGATCATTCAAAATTGACACTTTTACGCCTCTTTCCAGTCAGACGTTTAAGTATGTTGAGTCTACTTCTCACTTTTTCTGTTACTTTAGAAATATATTGCTTCCATGTAATTTTGCTATCCAAATGTAAACCGAGATACTTTGGGTCTTCTATTTGGGTTAAAGATTTCCCTTCATATTGTAGATTAACAGGTGGTACACTGTGCATGAGGGAAAAGATTGTGTATTATTTTTTTCTCAATACTAACCATCATATTATTATTCTTTGACCAGGAGGAAAGTGCATTAAGAGCTTGAGTCATTATGGCAGACAGATGACACAATTGAGGGGCTTAGAACAAAAAGCAGGTAAGTGACGGAAACCTAGTTTTGAGGATATTACAGTTAAAGTTCTACATGCAAAGAAATATTATACACTAGTTTGGTGAAATGATGCCCATATAGCAGCACTGCACAGTGTGATCACTTACCTGATTTTATCCCAAAGACACATCCTTTTGGACTATTACAACACGCACTTACCTCATTTTTTTAATAATGTCACTTACCTGCATTTGTTCTAAGCCCCTCAATTTTCTTTTTGGTAGTGAAACCCACATTACCAAGTCATCAGCATAAATAGCTGTTTTAACTGCAGTTTTATTTAGGATCCCAGGTAGATCATTGATCATAATGTTGAATAAGTTAGTACTTAATGCAGCTCCTTGAGGGACCCCGACATTTAGCTTTTTAAAGCGAGATAATGAATCATTAACCCTTGTCGTTGGTTTATAAATAAGTAAATCCACCTGATCATACGTCCGCTGATACCAATGCTCTTCATCTTATCGAAGAGTTTCATGCGCCAAACAGAACCATAGGCATTTTTAAGATCGATAAAAACAGCCAGTGTAGTGTTGTGACCCTTATCCAAAGCGTCCTTCATGTCTTGACTAAATCACAATAATTGTTGGCTGGTTGAATTGTGTCTATGAAAACCAGCTTTTTCTTGTCAAATTATGTTCTGACATTCCAAATAGTATAGTAGGCGTCTGTTCAACTTTACTTCCATCGCTTTCGCCAGGATACTGGCAATGTGACTGGGCGAAAGCAAAGTGCCTGCTGGTTTTTGGGTTTTGAATAATGGCTTCCTTCCAAGATGTTGGAATACTTGTCTCCCAAATTTGATTAAAAGAGAGCAGAAATTTGGCCTGGGCACGCAATCCCATATTCTTCAGAAATTCAGCCATAATACTGTCACAACCAGGTGCCTTCTTGCTTTTTAATAACTGTAGAGTTTACTGGAACTCATCGAGAGAGAAGTCTGAATTAAAAAGATGTGATTCATTCCTCCTCCAAGACAAACGTAGCTGATATTTTATGGTTTTCTCCTTTTTATTTAATTCCTTAGGTAACACTACTCAAAAAGATTTTCATAACATGGACAAGAATAACCAATTTTATGTAATTTGTATGTGCTGATTACGAATATGGCATTGAAAAAGTGCCTACACGTCACATTTAAAAAAAAAAAAACTTATATTTTGTAGTTAGCGAATCGTATAAAAATGTATTAAAACCTAGCCACTTTGAAAGATGTTCTTTTCTTTAACGTAGATGTCTTACACAATTATATATCATTTCCGTTCTTTTAAGATACCATTTGAAACATACTTTCACTTTTGTGGGTTGCATGAGTGTTACCCTTAGCGATGGTTTATTGTTTTATTACCCTTATTTTGGAGCTGTACTTTGGGTAGGTCACATCTGGCTATAACTGACTAAGAGAAAGGAGGAAATGCGATCGCTGTTGTATCGTTAGACAAGAAATGAACAATTTAGCGATTAGGTCTGATTGTGGAAGTGTTGTGAGCGGTATAATTATTCTGTAATAGTGTTAAATGGATCGCAATCATCGTTCATGTAAAATTTTTCGAAATAGTTTCTGCTATGTTTGTGGGGAATTAACTTTGAAATCACAACGTCGATCAATTACAGACAATGTAAAAAAGACATATTACTTGTATTTTGGCTGTAAAGCGGATGAACAAGACAAAAATTGGGCACCACACGTGTGTTGTATAACATGTTACGTGAAGTTAACAGAGTGGTTGCAGGGGAAAAAAAACAACATGACTTTTGCCGTTCCGATGATTTGGCGACAGCCTACCAGTCATCTGGAAGATTGTTACTTCTGCATAACCAAACCACAGGGATTTTCAAGGAAAACTAATGATAAAATTGTGTATCCTAATCTCCCATCAGCCATATTCTCCTGAACTTCCTGTCCCTATCCTTCCACCCAGTGGGTAAGATTATGTCATTCCAGAAGAACAGAACTATAAGAATCATCAGACTACCCTTCGACTTCGGCTGATCCCAACCACATTCCCGAACATCATGTTGTTGTTGTTGTTGTTGTTGTTGTTATTTTCTAATGCCAGGCGTTTGACAATAAAGTCATTTTACCTCTTGCACTCCAATATTTTTCAAAGATATTATCATGACCAGCCACTGAAGCACAGATTTTGAGATGTTCCGAATCCATTTCTTGGTTTGAGTTGCACAATTGGCAGTTAGGGGACTGATATATTCCAATTCTATGCAGGTGTTTGGCCAAACAATCATGGCCTATTGCCAATCTAAATGCAGCTACAGACGTTTTTCGTGGTAAATCGAGAATTAACTGTGGACTTTGATATAGAGAGTTCAATTTTTTTCCCTTGGGATTGTGTTATCAAATTTTGTTTGTTGAAGTCTAAGTATGTAGATTTAATAAATCTTTTCACAGAGTAATACGTAGATTTAGTAACAGGTCTATAAGTAGCAGTGCTGCCCTTCTTTGCTAAAGCATCCTCCCGAACATCATAGAACACCACATCTGATACGACAGACAGAACTTAATGACCTAGTTAGGGATTTAGGTCTTTCCAAGCAACACGCTGATCTATTAGGTTCTAGATTACAAGAATGGGACTTATTAGCAAAAGATAACAAGATTTCAGTGTTCAAAAAAAGAAATGATAAGCTGACTTGTTATTTTGCAATGGAAAATTCTGTTTATGCCAGCAAAAATGTGAACGAGCTTATAGGTGAATTAGATATTGAATATAATCCAGAAGAATGGAGTCTGTTCATCGATTCATCAAAACTTAGCTTAAAAGCAGTTTTATTGCACAATGGTAATACAAAACCTTCCAGCAGTGACTCATTCAGACACTATGAAAAAACTTATGAAAACATGTCACTGATATTGAATGCAGTAAATTGTAATGAACATAGCAGGGCAATTTGTGGGGATTCGAAAGTAATAGCTTTGTTGCTTGGATTGCAAGGAGGGCTTACTAAGTTGTGTTATTTTTTATGTTTGTGGTACAGTCGAGCAACAGTATAACATTATGTGGTGAGGAACTGGCTTTTCAGGCAAGGTTATATCCCTGGTGAGCATAATATTAAATATCCTCCGCTAGTGCAACGTGAAAAAAATACTTCTTCCTCTACTGCATACAAAACTAGGACTAATGAAAAATTTTGTGAAAGCTCTAGATAAGAGTGGAGAAGGCTTTCAATGCTTAAAGACCCTGTTCCCTAAAACCATTGATGCTAAATTAAAAGAAGGCATATTTGTCGGTTCAAAAATTAGAAAACTTTTGAAGTGCAGCACTTTTGAGAAAGAGACCCAAGAAATTACCAGCATGGAAATGTTTTGCATCTGTCGTCAAAGGGTTTTTAGGAAATCGCAAGGCAGAAAATTATCGCCAATTAATAAAGACGTTACTAAGAAACTGCAAAAATTGGCCTGCAGTATGTCACTGAAGAGCAACTTCTTACATTCACATTTGGACTTCTTTCCCGAGAACTTGGGGACTGTAAGTGATGAGTAGGGAGAGCGATTTCACCAAGACATTGCTACAATGGAGCAACGGTATCAAGGAAGATGGAATCCAGCGACGATGGACGATTATTGCTAGTTTTTAAAAAGAGAAAATTCCAGTTCTCATGAAAGAAAAAAAGGAAGGTATTTTTTTATCTTCCTCTATTTTATTGCACGAAGAGTGGTTTTTATAAGCCTTAATAGCTCATCAGTTATTAATGTATCAGTTTTATCATAACTAAGCTGCCCTTGGAAATTTTCACACAAAAAATGAGAACAAAGTAATTTTAATAGGTCAAAAATCCTGATTTTTTTTCAATGTATCAAGTAAGTATCTATAACAAGAAAACGTGACGTGTTACGAACTTTTCATTGTCATTTTCGTGTTCAGCACATGCGAATTAGTTAACATCAGCATATTTTATTAATGTTATGGAAAAATAGTTGAATAGTGTAATTTTCGGGAAATCGTGAAATGTTTAGTAAATGCTTCAGCAAGATCTTCATTTGTAAGTACTGTTTTAACATTAGATTTCACTGATTGTTTATGCGGGGAGGTATTGCCATCTAAGGAAGCTATAAATTTATACACTTTACTCGATTCTATTCTTTAGTTCAGTCGATTCAGAAAATTTGTGAAACATGATGGGGTGTAATGTAGGCCGCCTCCTCGCGGTGCACCCTGGATAACGCTAAATGGCCTACGAAGAAAGTTCATCATGGCAGATATTATTATTTTTATTATTGTAGTAGGTATATCAGTGTAGATGTGATCATACAGGTAAAAATGCATATTAACCATAAATATTATTAATGACTGCAATAATGGCTGTATTGTTAAACATTTATCACAATTTTGCTATCTACCCCTATGAACAACATTTAATGACACTGCAGGAAAAAGGTAATGAAAACATACAGCAGAGCAGTTGCAATTATCATGTCCTTTATTTGCGCCATCAAGTTGCTATATATTTCCTCCACAGGATGACGCTCTACGAACTGCAGGATCGTCTACAATTCAGTGGTCGTCAGCACTCGCTGAAATGGGTAAAGGGTAAGCAGTGTTTCGTGATATGCTCTGTCGTGCAGCAGGAAGAAAGAGAGAGCATACCCGCCAGCAGCCACGGATGCACGTCAGTGCAATGTTTTATCCACGGGTAAGAGACGCTAGGTCGAGGGTGCACTGTGCTGATGACCGCTGATCTAGATCAACAGCACAAGACGTAAAAAAGAAGTACGTCCGCTCAAATGAGAGTCGCTCATACAGAACACATGCCCTAGCAAAAGTGTGATTCCAACTTTTTTTCATAGAATCCAGGAATAAGACTAATGTAATTGCGTCAATCTACAACATGGGACACCTTACTTTATTTTTGTTCCAAAGTGAGCCAAATTACGGCATTTATAGCCCTTAAAACTTCACTATCGTCGATTAAAATTTTACCGTTTTATTATTCCATATTTTTTTAATTTTCTAGGAACAACAGAAGCCCATGCAGTGGGAGGCATCGACGCCGAGAATGACATGCAGCCCATGGAGTGGGACGATTTAATTAACCCGGTCGAACATCTGGCTGCATCATGATACCAGACAATGGAATGGGATACCCAACGGAAGTAATGATGGTGGACTAAATGTTTTGCTAACAAGGTAAGACCTTGCGGCTTTCATCTTTTTTATTAGGTCAAATAATTTGAATTAGCATGAACTATTACTCCAGCAATATTACTGGTCCGTATTACAGTAGCAGGAAACTGTGGGTTTAAGATTATTTACCTCTAGAAATATAAGGCTTTTGCTTTGAGAAATAGTCACGTTAAATTAATGCATTTTCATAACATCTGAATGAGCAATTATCCTTAATTCTTGAACTTAGTTTGTAGAGATTTTTTGATAGCTGTGTTCGAATGTGTGGAAATATGTAGATTTCAACTATAAAACAGTATGTTCTTCTGTATAGGGTTACCATACGTCCTCTTTTCCCCCGCACATATCCTCTTTTTTAAGTCAAAAAAGTGTCCGGGTGGATTTCACAAAAAATGGCAATATGTTCTCTTTTTTACTCCAGGAAAAAACTACTTTTAAGTATAATCTCACTGTGTTATATACGGAATATTAAGTATTCTGCGCTTTTGTTGGAAAATACAGTGATTCATATGTTTCCAGCTTTGAAATCACACTTTTCTTCTCAAAGCTCTATCCCTGCAGTAATTAAAAGATTCAATGAGAATGAACTGAGTGAAGCAAGATTATTATTTGTCCACTCATTACTGTTGGTCTTCCACAATAATATACTATAACTAGAAAAGAATCAAATTCTGTCTCTGAAACAGTTTCCATTTTAGAATCCACTTTAGATACAAATTTATCAAACGAGAATTACATAAATATAATAAAAACAATATCACAAAACCTGAACTATTCCATCAAAATTTTACTTCCAACGAATTAAGCATAGCTATACAAAATTTAAAAACCAAGAAATCTCCTGGTCCCGACAACATTCATTCAGAATTTTTTTAACATGTGGGGGAAAAAGCCCCAAGTCTGAACTTTTATCCATTTTCAATTTATCATGGAACACCTCAATTCCTGCAGGTTGGAAGAAAGCAATCATTGTACCAATTCACAAAAAAGGGAAACCTGCTCATGATATTAATAGTTATCGACCAATAGCACTATTAAGCATGATAGCAAAAACTATGGAGTCAATGATCTCCAACAGATTAACTTGGTATTTAGAATCTCAAAATCTTTTATCACCAAGACAAGCTGACTTTCGACAACTACACTCTACTAATGAACAAGTCATATGCCTCGGCCAAGAAATAAAAGACAGTTTTAACAAAAAAGAAGATACCTTGGCAATATTTATTGACTTTCTATTAGCATATGACTCTGTTTGGAGAAATAAATTATTATTAAAACTCCAGAAATTAGGTATCTCCAGCAATATGTTCAGATGGATATCAAAATTCCTGAGTCACAGATTCATTGCTACTAAATTCAATAACTCACTTTCTAGTTACAGACAAACGTATCGAGGTCTAGCCCAGGGCGCTGTCCTCAGCACAACTTTATTCAATATTTATATAAATGACTTACCCTCCCTATTAGAGGAATCAAACGTGAAAACAGCACTATTTGCAGATGATATAGTTTTGTGGACTTCCGGATCTCACAGACATAGAGGCAAAATTCAAAATTCTGCTCTTAAAGCTCTAAATCAACTACATGAATGGAATACATCAAATTTGATGACACTCAATTTAAGCAAAAGTAACTACCAAATATTTTCACTTTGTATAAAAGAAAGAGAATTCAATATCCAATACAATGGCCAACACCTTCCTAGGACTTATGAATCCAAATATCTTGGAGTTATTTTCGATAGTAAGTTAACATGGAACCACCATTTGAAATATATTTCTGAAAAAGCTCGTAAAAGATTCTCCCTTCTGAAAAGACTAGCAGGAAAGAAATGGGGTTGCTCTAGAAATACTTTGAACACTACATACAAAATGTTTATTACAGCCAGTGCTGCTGTACTGCGGAGAAATTTTAATTACTTCACCTTTCATAAACGACATAGAATATGTTCAAAACCAAGCTCTCAGGCTCATTACTGGTGGAATCAAAACAACTCCAATAGATTCTCTGAGATTCCTCACTAATATTAACAGCATCAAAATGACAATAGAAGAAAAATCACTGATTCAATATGAAAAACTTATCAGATTACCAGGAAACAATTTTCATTCATACAGTCCTCTCCGTAGATTAAAAACTCAAAAAAATTTCATATCCATGGTTCAAGAATTAAAACAGAAAATCAACGTCCCTAATTTAAAAGAAAACTTACAAATTAAACAAAACCCTTTAATACTATTAAATATAGAATATAATCTAAATTTAACAGAAGAAATACTGAAATCAGAAGTGAACACTGAAATAATGAAACAAATGTCTTTAGAGACAATTAATATTAGGTACCCTCCACAAAATTGGCTTCATTTATACACCGATGGATCCTTGATCTCCAGGGAACAAGGTGCAGGTGCAGGTGTAGGTGTTACGTGCTGTCTCTTCTCACTTTATAGATCTCTTGGATATGGAATAACAAGTTTTGATGGAGAAATCATTGCAATAAGTGAAAGTCTCAGGAATCTTCTCTGCCACATCAATAAATTTAAAAATGCAGTTATATTGTCAGACTCCAAAGCAGCTATTCTGTCAATAGTCTCTAAACACACACCTTCATCTCAAATAGCAGAAATAAATAAAATGCTCTCTCAACTAATAACAATCAATAAAAGAATTGTATTCCAATGGCTACCATCCCATTGTGGAATCTTGGGAAACGAGAATGCGAATGCTTTAGCAACGAAGGGCAGCACTGCTACTTACAGACCTGTTACTAAATCTACGTATTCCTCTGTGAAAAGATTGATTAAATCTACTTACTTCGACTTCAACAAACAAAATTTGATAACACAATCTCAAAGGAAAAAATGGAACTCTCTGCATCATAATCCACAGTTGATTCCCGATTTACCACGAAAATCGTCTGTAGCGGCATTTAGATTGGCAATAGGCCATGACTGTTTGGCCAAGCATCTGCATAGAATTGGAATATATCAGTCCCCTAACTGTCCATTGTGCAACTCAAATCAAGAAATAGATTCAGAACATCTCAAAATCAGTGCGTCAGTGGCTAACCATGACAATATCTTCGAAAAATATTGGAGTGCAAAAGGTCAAATGACTTTATTGTCAAATGCCTGGCATTAGAAAACAACAACAATTTTAGATACACTTCAAGACAGGTCTAATCAGAAGTACAAACCAATAACAATAAAAAATTATAATGAAAGAGAAAAGAGAAGAAGGATAGTCTCAAGAATGTGACAGCTTTGAGGAGGAAATCTGTATATAGTGCTGCAATTGAGTACGGCATCTAAAGAAGTGGCTGGTTCAATATTACCAATTTGAACCATTGAACTGGATGTAACTGAAAAGAGTACCTACCAACTTGGGAAGAAGTTGAAAACTGTATTGTTTTTTTATTTTATTGGGTTATTTTACGACGCTGTATCAACTTCTAGGTTATTTAGCGTCTGAATGATATGAAGGTGATAATGCCAGTGAAATGAGTCCGGGGTCCAGCACCTAAAGTTACCCAGCATTTGCTCGTATTGGGTTGAGGGAAAACCCCGGAAAAAACCTCAACCAGGTAACTTGCCCCGACCAAGAATCGAACCCAGGCCACCTGGTTTCGCAGCCAGACGCGCTGACCGTTACTCCACAGGTGTGGACAAAAACTGTATTGTTCATCTCCATAAACAAACAAATGTTGAAGTTAATTATGTAAACTGCTTTGATTAGTTCTGTAATTTTACTAAATTTTTAAACACCTATGAAAGAAAACAAAAACAATCAGCTAGTGAATACTTCAATCAGTCTCCATTCCGAACTTCTGAAAATTGCTGAATTTTATAAGCAGTCATGGGCAGCCGATAAGGGGTGGTCCTCCAGCTTGGGGATTGGGCGAAGGGCTAACAACCCATCACTGTAAAAAAAAAACAGCTTGTTACCAATCCTTACAATAAGATTAAGGGTGTTTGAGAATAAGGTTCTTAGGAAAATATTTGAGGCTTAAAGGGATGAAGTTACAGGAGAAAGGAGAAAGTTACACAACGCAGAACTACACGCATTGTATTCTTCACCTGACATAATTAGGAACATTAAATCCAGACGTTTGAGCGGGCAGGGCATGTAGCACGCATGAGCAGATCCAGAAATGCACATAGAGTGTTAGTTGGAAGGCCGGAGGGAAAAAGACCTTTGGGGAGACCGAGACGTAGATAGGAGGATAATATATATTTGAGGGAGGTGGAATATGATAGAGACTGGATTAATCTTGCACAGGATAGGGACCGATGACGGGCTTATGTGAGGGCGGCAATGAACATCCGGTTTCCTTAAAAGCCATAAGTAAGTTACAATGCTAATACAGAACTCATATTCTCTCTGTTGTAAATGCACAGTGAACCAAAGACAAGAACAGGTTAAACATTGAAAATCTAAGGGTATAGTATGTGTAGAGTACAATACAACTTCAAGCATCTAACCTGTGTGAGTTTCTATGAATACGTGTTGGAAAAGAAAAAAATTGTTGGAAGATTTCATCATTCACCAAGTATTCTTGACATGATAAAAGTCAAAAAGACAATGATAATGAAGAATTTTGTGATTGTGAAAGTGATAAAAATGATTGAACTTCACATCTTTTGAGTAATTATCAGAAGTTAATCATATCCATGTAGGTAAAGTAAACTGTAAGCATGGAAAATTCAATATTTTAGGTAAGTTTAATTTTCATTACCCCTAAATATCCATGTTAATTTTATTTTTAATTGTTGTCGGCTGGTTAATCTGACAGTAATATTATGCACTTTTTTTAATACTTTACACTTGAGCTACATTAGGCATTGCAGCTCGAAAGAGCAGAAGCTCGTGCTCGGGCGCAGTTCAGTCAGTTATACAAAATATATCACAAAGTTAAGAGAGTTCATTGAGCACAATAACATTAATAAATGGTAAAATACATACAGCATAATAATAGGATCTATATACAAATAGAAAATACAAAGTACATGGATATCAGAGTATCAATTTTTAACTCAGTTATCTTAAACAATTAAATAATTAATCTGATTTGTTTCTTAAATCTATGTGTGTTAATTGTACTTAGCTCAGGGTAAGCTGTAATTAATGCATTATATATTTTGGGTCCAAAATTTCTGCTGTGTTTTAATCCAGCAGTTGTGTGGCATTTGGGAGTATTTAGAAAGAAACTGTAGTTTTGTCTCGTATGGTATTCATGAGGATCAAATTTAAATTTATTGAGATTTTTATGGAAGTTAATCAGCAATGTTTGTTTATAAATTTGTTCTAGATTTGATACACCAAATTCCTGAAAAATTAATTTTGTTGGGTAACCAAAAGGTTTATATAGACAAATTTTGATAATTCTTTTTTGGAGCAAATTTAAAGGATGGAGAGTCGAGTTTGCCATTCCTCCCCAACCTAATACACCATACTGAATTATTGATTGAAACAGAGCTAAGTACACAGTACGCAGAACATAAACAGGTAAATAAGAGTGTAGAATGGAAAACTTGTGGATTGTTTTACGCAATCTGTTACACAGGAAGGAGATATGCTTGTCCCATTTTAAATGTTGGTCAATAATAATGCCTAAATATTTAATTTGTGAGGATATACTGAAAGCGTTTCATGAGCAAGTAGGTAGGTTACAATCATGTATTGTTATACTTCTATTATTATTAATTTTTAGTTGTTCAAGGCCTTGTGATGTTAATGAAAATGGTATTTAGTTTTGTCTTTAAAAAAATATGATTATGTTAGAACTTTTTTTCGATAGGAAGTGTTCTCTTTTTTTTTTTTTTTTGCTATAAATATCCTCTTTTCCCGTTATGGTAACCCTAGTTTTGTGTCCTTTTGGGTTTAGACAACACCAGCTGTTACAAACCGCGTACAAAAGTATCAACCATAGATCTACAAGTATGTACAGATACGGAAAAAAACATTTGAAGCTCTTTTATTGTGGAAGTTTCGCTTACAACATAGTGCAGTGAACAAGAGCTCCTGTATGCTACTCGTGCGAAATTGTTGTCTACATACAGGTGGACTCCCATCAAAACTCGGTCCTTGAAAGAATTAGAGAAGAATAAGTACTCAGTGCATATGAGAATGCATAGCATTTCTTTTTTATTACGATTTTGTTGAGACGGCTGTTCGCCCTTGTAGCGCCTGTTCAGTCTGCTTAGCATTTTCATGTAGCTTTAATGCAGGGCTGGGCACATTACGTGATTCTGAAAAATGAGCGCTGTGTGCTTTAAAGAGCAGGTCTTGCGAGCGCTGTGACGTAAGCATACTGTACGTCATTCGGTGTCGGTGCAGTGGTGACTATGGCGAACTTTGAAGACGGAGCTTCCGCTCATACACTAAGGCGTCCCGCTACTCCCAATGCGTTTAATGTATCATGGGAGGAGGAGTTCTTTTTGGTAGAGAGCAGTGGATTAGCAAAGTGTTTAATTTGTCATAAAACACTCCAACTGATTAAGCAGTTCTATATCCAACGACATTATTCTTTACAACATGCTACTGAATATGACAAATATGTTGGTAATGAAAGCCATAAATTAACAACTTAAAGAAAATGTTTCTCAGGTACATTATATTAGAGTATCTATTTGATATTTATAATGCATTATAAGTTATTATACATTTAGTAATATGTAATTTTAAATTATACAAATATTATGATATATCATAGTATAGTATATTACAGTTTATGATATATTATATATATATATATATATATATATATATATATATATATATATTACTGAAGTCCACACCTGTGGAGTAACGGTCAGCACGTCTGGCTGCGAAACCAGGTGGCCCGGGTTCGAATCCCAGTCGGGGCAAGTTACCTGGTTGAGGTTTTTTCCGGGGTTTTCCCTCAACCCAATACGAGCAAATGCTGGGTAACTTTCGATGCTGGACCCCGGACTCATTTCACCGGCATTATCACCTTCATTTCATTCAGATGCTAAATAACCCAGATGTTGATACAGCGTCGTAAAATAACCCAATAAAATAAAAAAAATATATTACTGAATGTACTATAATAACTTACAATGCAATATAAGTATCGAATAGATACTCTAATATAATGTACCTGAGAAACATTTTCTTTAAGTTGTATTAATGTATGGTCATATATTATATTATATTATATTATATTATATTATATTATATTATATTATATTATATTATATTATATTATATTATATTATATTATATTATGTATTAACAGGATGACAATAATGCACTTAGTGAATCGGTTATGAGAATTAGCTACATAATTTGCCACGAAATTGCAAAGGAATTGAAAACATTCAATGAAGGTGAATTCATCAAGCGATGTTATGTTTAATTACATTGGCAGATGAACTCTGTCCACAGCAAGTAGGGGAAGTGGAAGCCATATCATATCATATCATATCATATCATATCATATCATATCATATCATATCATATCATATCATATATCATATCATATATCACACCATACCATATTATATTATATTATATTATATTATATTATATTATATTATATTATATTATATTATATTATATATTTAACAGGATGACAATAATGCACTTAGTGAATCGGTTATGAGAATTAGCTACAAAATTTGCCACGAAATTGCAAAGGAATTGAAAACATTCAACGAAGGTGAATTCATCAAGCGATGTTTAATTATATTGGCAGATGAACTCTGTCCACAGCAAGTAGGGGAAGTGGAAGCCATATCATATCATATCATATCATATCATATCATATATCATATCATATATCACACCATACCATATTATATTATATTATATTATATTATATTATATTATATTATATTATATTATATTATATTATATTATATATTTAACAGGATGACAATAATGCACTTAGTGAATCGGTTATGAGAATTAGCTACAAAATTTGCCACGAAATTGCAAAGGAATTGAAAACATTCAACGAAGGTGAATTCATCAAGCGATGTTTAATTATATTGGCAGATGAACTCTGTCCACAGCAAGTAGGGGAAGTGGAAGCCATATCATATCATATCATATCATATCATATCATATCATATATCATATCATATATCACACCATACCATATTATATTATATTATATTATATTATATTATATTATATTATATTATATTATATTATATATTTAACAGGATGACAATAATGCACTTAGTGAATCGGTTATGAGAATTAGCTACAAAATTTGCCACGAAATTGCAAAGGAATTGAAAACATTCAACGAAGGTGAATTCATCAAGCGATGTTTAATTATATTGGCAGATGAACTCTGTCCACAGCAAGTAGGGGAAGTGGAAGCCATATCATATCATATCATATCATATCATATCATATATCATATCATATATCACACCATACCATATTATATTATATTATATTATATTATATTATATTATATATTTAACAGGATGACAATAATGCACTTAGTGAATCGGTTATGAGAATTAGCTACAAAATTTGCCACGAAATTGCAAAGGAATTGAAAACATTCAACGAAGGTGAATTCATCAAGCGATGTTTAATTATATTGGCAGATGAACTCTGTCCACAGCAAGTAGGGGAAGTGGAAGCCATATCATATCATATCATATATCATATCATATATCACACCATACCATATTATATTATATTATATTATATTATATTATATTATATTATATTATATTATATTATATATTTAACAGGATGACAATAATGCACTTAGTGAATCGGCTATGAGAATTAACTACAAAATTTGCCACGAAATTGCAAAGGAATTGAAAACATTCAACGAAGGTGAATTCATCAAGCGATGTTTAATTATATTGGCAGATGAACTCTGTCCACAGCAAGTAGGGGAAGTGGAAGCCATATCATATCATATCATATCATATCATATCATATCATATCATATATCATATCATATATCACACCATACCATATTATATTATATTATATTATATTATATTATATTATATTATATTATATATTTAACAGGATGACAATAATGCACTTAGTGAATCGGTTATGAGAATTAGCTACAAAATTTGCCACGAAATTGCAAAGGAATTGAAAACATTCAACGAAGGTGAATTCATCAAGCGATGTTTAATTATATTGGCAGATGAACTCTGTCCACAGCAAGTAGGGGAAGTGGAAGCCATATCATATCATATCATATCATATCATATCATATCATATCATATCATATATCATATCATATATCACACCATACCATATTATATTATATTATATTATATTATATTATATTATATTATATTATATTATATTATATTATATATTTAACAGGATGACAATAATGCACTTAGTGAATCGGCTATGAGAATTAACTACAAAATTTGCCACGAAATTGCAAAGGAATTGAAAACATTCAACGAAGGTGAATTCATCAAGCAATGTTTAATTATATTGGCAGATGAACTCTGTCCACAGCAAGTAGGGGAAGTGGAAGCCATATCATATCATATCATATCATATCATATCATATCATATCATATCATATCATATCATATCATATCATATCATATATCATATCATATATCACACCATACCATATTATATTATATTATATTATATTATATTATATTATATTATATATTTAACAGGATGACAATAATGCACTTAGTGAATCGGTTATGAGAATTAGCTACAAAATTTGCCACGAAATTGCAAAGGAATTGAAAACATTCAACGAAGGTGAATTCATCAAGCGATGTTTAATTATATTGGCAGATGAACTCTGTCCACAGCAAGTAGGGGAAGTGGAAGCCATATCATATCATATCATATCATATCATATCATATCATATCATATCATATCATATCATATCATATATCATATCATATATCACACCATACCATATTATATTATATTATATTATATTATATTATATTATATTATATTATATTATATATTTAACAGGATGACAATAATGCACTTAGTGAATCGGTTATGAGAATTAGCTACAAAATTTGCCACGAAATTGCAAAGGAATTGAAAACATTCAACGAAGGTGAATTCATCAAGCGATGTTTAATTATATTGGCAGATGAACTCTGTCCACAGCAAGTAGGGGAAGTGGAAGCCATACGCCTGTCCCGTAGAACCGTGGTGAGGAGATTGCAGTATGTGCGTATGGGTTATGTAAATAAGCCTAATGATTTGTGTGCGTGCATATAGCGAAGTTTATTCCATTAAATTAATAAGAGTGTTATAAATTCTGTACTGTACAATGGATTGATGTAATATCCTTATAAACTATTACGTACTGACAGCCTGACTGACTAGAACAACCGTGGCTCTTGTTATATTAATGCAGGGAAGGTAGCTGTAATCCGAGTCCGCCACTGCGTGAGCGTTCTGCTCTGGCTTGGAATTGAAGTGCCTTGTGGAGCGAGAGCAGCTCTGGCCGACTAAATGGAGCCGCTCTCATGCCCGGCCCTGCTTTAATGGATAAGTCCTGGAAATGAAAAGTGCTGTAGGTCTAATTTTAACTATGCTTTTTCTGGTGTGCACAACAAATACAGAAAGGCGAGAGTACTGTAACATTATTCCAGTATTCATGTTAAACAGTGTAACATACACAAATTTGCAATATGAATAATGAATACTAACAATGGGCAATTCTGCAAACCATAGCCTATGAAAAGCGTTGTTTGAGCGATAGTTGTGTGGTGTGCCGACAAAATGCACACTTGCAATGCGTAGGCCTACTAGCCTTTAGTGTCAGTCCAAATATAAGTACACAGCGCATAAAATAATCTTCACACGAAATTTCTCGTCCACGTCAAATTTGAGCTCTGCTAGACATATTTTTACTCAGGGACACCAAGACACCAGGGCTTTCGTAGCACAATCAAAATTACCCCATGTCTACCTGTGTGCCCCTCAACTCCACACGAATATAAAAATTGAAGTTAATTTTTTTCTTTCAGAATTCTATTAATCGTATAATTATTACTTTAATAAATTATATTCAGTTCACGATTTTTTCTTAGCATTTGTTTCACAACCTCTCTTATCACCGCATAAATTAATAATATTAAAGTGTTAGTTTGCTTAATCTTCGTAGAAGTTTAACTTCATCTTTTTCCTCTTTCACATCTAGGTATTGCGCAAACTGAATAATTAATTAACTGCATTTGTGAATTTAAAAATGGTTACTTTTTACTTTTGAGGGTTTCTCCACTATTTAGCGGTTACCCTGTATTCCCATTCGCCAATCTTCCCGGTCAAGCCATTCATCTCCTTCCAGAGACCTGTCACTCATCAATCTATGGATCTGTCCTCTCCAGGTTGTTCTTGGCCTACCCCGCTTCCTTCTACCATGAGGTGACCATTCCAAAAGAGTTTTAGGCCACCTACTTTCCTCCATTCTTCTGACATGTCCATACCATTGAAGAGTTCGTCTCTCAATTCTGTCCATCACTGTCTCCTCCATATCCATCGTCCGTCTCACTTCTTCATTTCTCCTTCTTTCTAATCTGGAAACTCTGGCACTACGTTGTATTCCGTCCATTTCCACTGCCAAAATCTTAGATTTTTTACTTTCTACCAACGTCCACCCCTCTGCGCCATATGTCATTATACTTTCCACAACCGCCGTCAAAATCCTCTTCTTGGTGTCATTCAATATCGTCCTGCTCCACAGTACTCCGTTCAGCATCCTTATGGCTTTTCTTGCTTGCACCAATCTATTGTCTATTTCGGAGTTACAACTCCCTAAATCATAAATATATGACCCCAAATATTTACATTTTTGAACAGCTCTAACAGTTCCTTGGTGTAAGGAGATTTCTCTTCCGTTTCCACCTACTACCAGATATTCAGTTTTTTCATATTTACTTGTAATCCACCTGCTTCAAATGAATCCAGGAGTTTTCTCATCATATATTTCATATCCTCACGAGATTGAGCCATTACCACTTGATCATCTGCAAATATTAATGAATGTATTGTGCCGCCTTGAACTGGTATTCCCATTCCTCCACAAGACTGATTCCATTGTTCTAATATTTGTTGTATATATATTTTAAAAAGAGTAGGAGACATGCTAACCTTGCCTCAGTCCTTTATTCGTTCTGAATGGTATAGACAATTTCTTCCCCACTTTAATAGATGCCTGACACTGCTGGTACATCCGTCGGATGAGCGAACTAATTGGTAAATCAATACCAATACCCTCCATTGCATCCCAAAGTTTGATAATAGGCACTGAGTTATGGGCCTTTTCTAAATCAACAAATATTAAACGAATTTATTGGCCCTTTGCGAATGATTTTTCAGTTATCTGTCTCAGACTAAAAATGTGATCCATACATGATTTTCCTTTAGTGAAGCCTGCTTGATCCTCCGACATTTTCCCTTCTATAATATGTTCAAGCCTGTTTGTAATAATGCTACTAAAAACTCTACTAATAGACGACATGACACTGATTCCTCTGTAATTTCCAGGATCTAAAAATGGTGTCGTTCTAATAATCTTATTCTTAATGTAGATAGAACATCATGTTTATTTCTTAGTAATAATGTTGTTGTTATCAAATGCTTGGCTTTGACAATGAAGCCATAAGCTTTCTCGCTCTCCTATAAAGTTAATTTTACATATCTAGTATTTTAATGACATCTTTAATCTCAAATCATCCTGGAAGATTGACTTTCTTGATGTCATGCTCGATAAATATCCTAGTTAACTTTTCACATTGATGACTTTTATAATGTTTTGGACTCAATAAGGGGGGCAAAGGCTAATTGGGATTTCCCAGTCTCTGATTGGGTCAAAAACCCTGATGGAACTGATATTTAACCCTTGTGGTGAATTTCGGTGAAGTCCGGAGGGCCTAATTAGTCAAATCCACTCTCCTCACCTCCACGCTGGGGCCCCCTGGGATCTTTTAAGATGCGAAAGAGAGAGTGGTGTGCGGAAAGCAATGGGAAGCTTCCGCATTTATCTACATCCCAAGAAGAATATGATCAAAAATGCCATGATGAGTCTTTCCCTGGTAAAAAACTCCGGACGTAAATTATCTCCCCAATCGGATGTCCGGGTGGGAGATACTGGGGAGGGACACATCATGACGCGAATCAACAAAGAGAAGAAACGAAGAACGAAGAGTGCACCGTTGAACAGAAGATCGACGACTCCAATGTTGAAAAGAAGACCGATGACTGCACCGTACGATGAGAACACAACAACGCTTCTACCAGGTAAATTGAAAAACATGAAACAAGCAATGACAAGAAACAGAGTGGATGTGATAGGAATATCAGAATTGAGGTGGGAAAATAGTGGTGAGTTGATGAGCGCTGAATAGGGCTCGGAAGTTGATGAAATATATTTTTTCTGAGACATCACAGACAATGCAGGATACAATATAAACTCATTTCACTCCAACACGAACCAATATAGCCTACTTTTGAGTTTATTTGCATTTTTTGGTCTTTATTATTTATTGGTCATTTTTTAGGAAATGTTTCACTTTTTGTTGCATTATTGTCCTTTTCTTCTTTTGGACGGACTTTTTTCTTACGATGTAATCATAGGCTACATTCCAAAATCTAATGTAGATTGCATCATGTAGGAACAACCTTAACTCCTGATCACGTGTGTAACGTGATTGCCCCCATTCAACGCAACAGTACAAATACTGCAGCTGCAGTGCTCGCAGTCAGCATTTTGTATTTTACAAGTCAAGACAGCATTGATAGAGAAAGTGCTGCTTCTATAGAAGAGCCTCAAGGCTTGCTGGCTGATCCTAAAATTAAGGGATGTGTGTCATATTATATCCGAAGAGATGGAAAAATTGAAATATCTTGGAGCAACAGTAACATACATAAATGACACTCGGGAGGAAATTAAACGCAGAACAAATATGGGAAATGCCTGTTATTATTCGGTTGAGAAGCTTTTATCATCTAGTCTTCTGTCAAAAAATCTGAAAGTTAGAATTTATAAAACAATTATATTACCGGTTGTTCTGTATGGTTGTGAAACTTGGACTCTCACTTTGAGAGAGGAACAGAGATTAAGGGTGTTTGAGAATAAGGTTCTTAGGAAAATATTTGGGGCTAAGAGGGATGAAGTTACAGGAGAATGGAGAAAGTTACACAACGCAGAACTGCACGCATTGTATACTTCACCTGACACAATTACAGAGGCGTATACTGGTTAAAGGGTTTGGGCTACCGCTGACCTTATTATTACACAAAATATATCTAACAATTACTTTAATTTTAATTACTATGGTAAAACTAATAATACAAAATTATTACATTATGTTATATTATAAACTTTTTCTTTTGTAATTTCCTTGGGCTACCGCCGGTAGCCCCGGTAGCCCGCAAAATACCCCCTGCACAATTAGGACCATAAAATCCAGGCGTTTGAGATGGGCAGGATATGTAGCACGTGTGGGCGAATCCAGAAATGCATATAGAGTGTTAGTTGGGAGGCCGGAGGGCAAAAGACCTTTGGGGAGGCCGAGACGTAGGTGGGAAGATAATATTAAAATGGATGTGAGGGAGGTGGGATATGATGATAGAGACTGGATTAATCTTGCTCAGGATAGGGACCAATGGCGGGCTTAAGTGAGGGCGGCAATGAACCTCCGGGTTCCTTAAAAGCCAGTAAGTAAGTGTCATATTATATCAATGGTAACTTTTCAATTTTAGCAAAGACATTAGCATGGCTAAAGAAAAGAGAAGAGAGCATTCATTCAGCTTTTAAAAAGATTAAAGGCTTTTTAGAACACTTGCAACAGTGAGTAGGAAAATTTGGACAAAACGTTAGAGAGAAAATGAAAAAAAGTATTGGAAAATAACATTGAGTACCAGTTAATGTCTAAAGCTGAGAAAGTTCTGCAAGGTGAAAACATTGACTTCAGTGTTTTTGATAAATATTTTTCACTAGCGAACTTTGGTCACTTCAAGTATATGCCCATGACGTCAGTTGAAGTAGAGAGGAGTTTTTCAATATACAGGAATGTCTTTCAAGACAACCGGCGATCCATCAAACCCTGGATTCTACGAATTATTATTATTATTATTATTATTATTATTATTATTATTATTATTATTATTATTATTATTATTAAACTCTTGGTCATTTTCTTAAATTTTGATGTCATATTTTCACTAATTTAAGGTCATTTTATAAGCCATTTTCCTGTGATTTTTAGGTCATCAACTTCCGAGCCCTATTTACAAATTAGTATATTTACTCGCGTAATTTTCTCCCTTTTTTTTTTTTTTTTTTTTTTTTTTTTCTTCAAGATTTAGGAGTGAAAATTCGAGGGGGAGGAGTTATGCAATGACTTATGAAAATATGAGGGGTGAACTGGTCATAAATAACATCAAACAAATAGTGTACTTTTGAAAGTCTAATGTAATAAGCTTAAATAATTTTAGTATTAAATAATTGTAATCAGTGACAATTTTGGTGATTAATTAAACGAATTATTAAAGTTTTGCGTTTTTTTGGCCCATATACTGTGTCTTGGTTACATTGCCGAGATCTTCTGACCGACTTCGGACTCATCCTTGCCTACTTTCTCCCCATAGTTGAGTTTAACAACACTGCCGCTGTGACAGAATAACACCGTAGCCTGCGCACAATGATACCTAACCGTATTCTGACTGACCGACCGACCAAATATCGACAGATGCGCGTGTGACTGGAGATTGAGATACCATTAGGTCTCTGTAGAAGGAGATGGATTCAATCTTGGGTTTTTCCACGAATTCCGTTGTGCTGTATCTGAAATCTTCATAAGGGTGTCCAAAGTTATAACAGAAAAATTGTAGGCCTAGGTAATCAACTTTGTATCAGAGGGGGAAATTGCGCGAGAAAAATATATTTTTTAAAATTATATATGAAAAATCTAGGGGGGGGGGGGATTACGAGGGAGGAATTATGAGTAAATACGGTAATTGTAAAAAAAATATATATACTCCATCTGTCCATCACAATGCACTGATTTGTAAGTCAATTAAATGAACATTTATGATTTATACAGGCTTGGCTACTGGCTATGGGTGGATTTTAAAATGTCTTATAAGATCAAAGTAATACGAACAAAGTAAAATTGTTTGAGAAAACAAACTTGAAAGTGTGCAATTTAGTTATGTTGTTCAATGTGATGTTGAGTTTGCACTGTTTGACAGGAATGGTGCCGACCAAGAACCAGCTCGACCTCCGAATGGCTCTGGAGGGGACGAGAGTCATCCATAGGAACACCATCATAGATACTGATGATGAAGGTAATATTCAGAATAATGGTGAATAGTTGCGCTCTGTTCACAGTGACTGTAGTAGGGCTAAGTCAACTATATCGTAAACATTCAGTTACGGCTAATAATAGTCCCTTCAGGCAAAATTTTGATACTTTTATTTCAAATTTCCTATCCTTAAACCGAAATACCGGTACTCTCTCCCACATTTCTTAAATAAATTCAGATGAAAATGAAGTACATGAAAAAAGGAAAAATGAGCTATTTTTGTATTTAAATTCATGGTTTAAAACAATAAACGAAGCTCGAAACTTGGGGACTTGTGTCTTTGCACGTGGCTAAGCAACCAGAGTTCAATAACTTATCAACAAATTCCCGCTTCTAGTACAGAGGTACCGTACTGTCAGGTCTGCTAGATCTGGCTGGAACAACATCTGATAGTATTATAGTAGGTTGAAACACGTAATTTTATAGCATATATATATATAATAAAAATGAACAAGATCAATTATAAAATTTACTGTTCTGTTCTATACATTTTATTACAGTGTATGACTAGGAAGATTGGAAGATTTTTCCAATGACGTGATAGGGACAAAGTTGAAGTACTGAATGTTTTCGCTGTCACTGTTTTCTGTTCGATTTTTAGCAGCTGCTAGCTGATCTGGTATCTGAGAAAGATAAGAATATTCTAAATTTTTCTCGAGAATAGTTTTCAATTTGTGTGTCACTACTTGATAGTTTTTGACAAATCTTTGAAATTGCTTTCAGTGTACAAAAATTGGTCTCATAGTTCTGACACTAAATCTTTGTTATTGCAATCTTTCTGTCGAGTTCTGCTAATACAGCTACTATTTGTTCGTAATATTGTGCATAGTAGCTTGCAGCATTCAACCAAGTACCTCAACGTGTTATAACTGGCTTCGGAGGTAAGGGAATTATGGGCACTATTTCTTTGAAAAAACTTCTAACCTAGTAGGTGGCTTTAAAAATATCTTTTTCATATTTGAAATAAAACGGTCCACATCTGGGAACGAACTTCTTACAGTCTCAGCAACTCTGTGCAGACAACGAGCAAGGCAAGTCATATGACAGATGTTAGGATAGTCTAGTTTTATTTATTTATTTTTTTTGCCAGCTTTAATCATATAAGGAGCACTATCAGTGACTAACTGGAGGATAATGTCACGTTTAATTGCATCTGGCCATAAAGTCGACATAGATTTTTTCGAAAAGTGATACAATGGTTGCATGATTTACTTTTTCGAGTATCTCTGCGGTTAACAAAAAATTTTCATCCGGTCAATCAGGAAGCAATGTTCTCACAATAACACTTGCTACAAATCTCCCTGTTTTGTCGGTTGTTTCGTCCAGGGAAATCCAAATATTTTTATTTCCTACTGTTCTCCTTATAAAATTTAAAACGTCTGAATAAGGCAGATAGCATTTGCGAAGTGTTGATTCTGATCGAAATTGTATTTGTGTGTACTTTTCTATGAACTTTTTGAAAATGAAAAGACTTCTCCCACAATCATGTTACAGATGTCACGAAAAAAAAGTCGACTTTCGACTTGGCTGTCAAGTAGATGGACCTACGTCTCCCTCTTTCTGCTCCAACAATACTATGTGTGCATTATGCTTTTGGTGTTGCGATGTCTTTCAATGAATGCCCGTTTCCAGCCTCTAGTTTGTGTGTTGCACAACTTACAAAATATAAACTCTGCATTCGAAAAAAATAATGTATCTCCTCCGAATTCTGTGTTATTGTAACACCAGTATTAATTTCTAATCTTAATAAGACATTTGCCATTACTACGTTTCTATTCTGGTAATTACAACCGTCAGAATACAGAATGACTGGGAGTAGATAGACGATCTTTCAGTTGCTTGGTATGTACCAAGCATGATGCAAAAGTTGATGCCACTAGATCAGTCTCTGTCCCATCGAACCAGTAACATACTGCTTCCTAGTGGCTAGGTTTCACATTGTCAAATTATGCACAGGTAATTTTGTTTTACAATACATGGAACTAGCCTGCACATATAGTGCCACCTTAACTGCTTGGACATCCATTGTACAAAATATACACAAATTTTTCTGCCCATTTTCTTTGTCTTTATATCTTTCTTTTCTTGTAAGTTCTTTCCTTTTATTAAGAGTTGTTCATTATTTTTCTTAGATATTTCCTGCTTTATAGCTGCAGCAAACATTACATTGATCCTACTTGGGCCTAAAGACACTGAGGTTCGATGCTGGAACAATAAGCCAAAAGTTTTTTTAGTAGGTTATTCTACGATGCTTTACCAACATCTAGGTTATTTAGCGTCTGAATGAGATGAAGGTGATAATGCCGGTGAAGTGAATCCGTAGTCCAGCACCGAAAGTTACCCAGCATTTGCTCATATTAGGTAGAGGGAAAACACAGAAAAAAACCTCAACCAGGTAACTTTCCCCAACCGGGAATCGAATCCAGGTCACCTAATTTCGTGGCCAGACGCTACTGCACAGGTGTGGACTCTGTCGAAAGTAAATATGATCATCAATTCAGATCTTCCTACCGGAAGAAATGAAGGAAACCAAGCTCAACACCACTAAATATAGCGCAAATAATTATAGCGCCCTATTCATTATTAAATAATAATAATATTGAGCTGCCCCCCATTGAGGGTTGCCCTTACGGACTCAGTATATCCTAAAAAAATTAATATACATATGTAAACATAGGAGGTGTATAGTTCCAAAACCCGACATTTGCTTTCTAAGTGGTTTAGAGAAAAAGCCAAAAAACTATATGTAGTATTTCCAGTGTTGAGATGTGCAGGAAATTTTTATAATAGTCTTTAATAGTAAAGCTGAGGATAAAATTACATGTTTGAACTAAAAGTATGTATTTTTGTAAGAGTTATTAGAGCATTAAATTTGGACATGTCGTGTTCTGGAACTAACTATTGCATATGTCGGATTTTGGAACTAACAATAAAATATATGTCGGATTTTGAAACTAACAATAACATTTATGTCGGATTTTGGAAATTCTAATAACATTATTTCCCATAAATAATCCACATTTTATACTAAAAAGCTATTGTTTTTATAGAATCCATGGAATATAATAAAGAATTGTTATTTATTTAGGTATATCATGAGAATTTTATATTTAATCTTTATTAAGTGTACATTTTAAATTCTGAAATTCTTTTCTCCCTGTGGTTCACAGATAGTCAAATCTTCTTCATCCTCATCCTCATTATAAATACGGTCTGTAATATTCTTGCAATATTCCAAAGTTTCCATATCTCTCCAGTTATCTTAAACATTTCTTTAAGTAATTTATTAACATTACTTAGTTCTTCCTTATAGATTATGCATGTGTTTTTGTGCAAGTGTGATTTTTCCATCCAGAGCACGTTTTCCCCTTTTTCAAAATTCTTTGTAGAAATTTACAATTATAGTTTTGTTCACCCCTTATCACAACTCCATTTTTTATTCCTTTATCTTGATTCTTTCACAGAATTTTAGTTTGAAATCCTAGACGTTTGATGGCTTCAAAACATTTTGTATATTCGTTTTGCAGTCATAAACTGGAAAGTCTATACTTAACTCGTTTATGGTGTCATTGTTGTTGAAGATATTGCAGTAATCTTCGGATTTCATGATGTTCATCTTCTTTGCCTCCTTCTCAATTCCATAACAAATTCTACCCGTTGGTATGGAGGAAATGGAGCTGACTAATTTTATCTAATTGTTCGATGAAGTCTTTCGTAGCATATCACTTTATTTCACATTTCTTGCTACATGTATCCTCTTCTTTTCTTTTTTTACTGGCGGAAGTCCAAGTTTTAAATGCCTCTTAAATAGAAGTCCCACCCAATTCTTTGACACTTGCATGATTTTTAAGAACGTTTGTCGGTAAACTGGTAGAACACGACCTGCTCCCATCCCCTGATGTCTCACTGTTCTGTTAACAAAATATGTTTTAGGATAATCAGCTGTTGTGTATTCAGTATGAATTCATCTTGAACCAACTTATTAGGGACGCTGTAAAACACTTTGTAAAAGTGGTTGATATCACGCTGAGTTAGGAAACTTCTTTGGTTTATGGGTAAAGTTTTGAGTTCTGAGAGAGTAGCTACCAATACAAAAAATTATCAAATACAGGCAAGCATCGATCAATCACTGTAAAGACAAACATTACAGTTAGCATAAAACTTAACTTCCTATCTCTTTTTTATGTTTTGTTTAGTTCTTTGTATCACTGACTCTCTTTCTTCCACGCCTAGGCTCTGAAGGTGAAATTTGTATGTGAGATTCTATGAAAATTTTACTTCTTTAAGAAGCTCACACAACACGTCAACACGTTGTGAAAATCTGCACAGCTCTGAAGTACCAATATAATGAAGCATATTCTTGTTCAGCTAAAGTTCCATTGTCGATTTTCCCAGTAAGTTCCGTGCACTGAAGAATTATGATATTCTAAAAGAAAACACTAGTGGCATAAAGAAATCACACACTTTCTTTGTCTTGAGCAAAGATGTTGACTTCTGGAACGTTACTGGCCTTCATAGTTCACACAATGGAAGTGTAAATGTCGGACTTTGGAATAAACTGCATATGTCGAATTTTGGAACAATACCTTAACAAAATAAGTCGGGTTTTGGAAAATATTCCATATTTTAAAGCTTGATTTATGTTAGAAATATCGAGTTTTTGAGGATGAAAAAGTGTTTTTCCAATGTATTTCAACCCAAAGATATAAGAAATGATCGTAACTCATTTTTCGTAAAAATGGCAGATGTCGACTTTTGGAACTATACACCATTAAATTTTTAAGAAGGGAAACAAAGAAAAGGGCTTGAAAAATTACAATTGCTATTAATGTGGCACCATGTGATTAATTAGGATTTGGCAGGATTTTTTAACACAATTATCACAATGTCTTCCCTCAGGGATGTTAGCAGAGCAAACTGCCGTCGAAATTCTTCGAAAAAAGCTGGAATAGTCCCTCTAGCACCTATGAGCAAGCCGAATACCTCAACGTGAATTAAGGCATATTTCAGCTTGAAATAGTTGACTGTAGGCTCATAGATCGACTTCTTCTCAAGGTGGACCTCGGCTGACTGATGACACTCTACTTCAAAACGTATCGTGGGGTCCACAATGATGCCCTGTTTAGTGTCAGCATTGTAGGCTAAAATATCTTCTCGTCTCGTTGACCCATTTTCAGCTAGACAGGAGATTTCTTCTTCTACTATGCAGCCCTTATTTCTTAATGCAGCAGCAATTTTGGATCTTATAAGATGATGTCTAGAGTTCCTCAAGAGCAATTCCTATTCACAGAATCCCAAGACGTGTGCTAAAGTTTCAATCTCTGGGCAGCCATGTCTGCATCGGGTACCGTCGAGAGATCTGCCGGGAACGGAACGAACAGCTGCTAAATTTGCTGTCATTTTCAGGCTAGATATCCATTCACTAGTCGAAAGTCCTTTCTTGTTTGCAATCCAACTGTTGGCGGCTGTTACTTCGCTATACATCTCAACACCTTTACCCCGTCCTGAGTCTGCTGTAATGATTCCGTGATTGAAGAAAAATAAATGTTTAATAACTGATACTTATGTCATACCTTCGTTAATGTTAGCAAAATTTTCTCCAGTCTTGTATGCGGAACTTAGCACAGATAGGGTTTTGTTCTTGTTAAACTGACCGTCGCGTCGTTCGATTCGTTATTCATTTTTTTTCCTTCTATCTGTAAGCCTATATGATAATAATAAATACACTATATTGCAGTGAATGATCTTGCAGTAAGATTCTGCGTGAATTCAACTCCACTAACATTAATAACATAATTCTATCACAGTCTAGTATATATAGTCGCGAAGCTCAATACGTAGTAAATATGCAAATATTAGATAGTTGCTCACCACTAGGATCGCTAATATCGCCTCATTACAGGCAATGCAAAATAGTACCGTCACAGTCTATTGTTTCTAGCACCCTCAAAACGCAAGCTTCGTGACTGTATATAGTAGACTGTGATTCTATTATGCCTACCTTTTAAAATTATCGAATGTGAACACTTCTTTATCGTCTCAGAATATCACACATTGCTGGCACAATTATTTTACAAGGCAGTAACTAGAACCACTTTTCGTACTGAGGGCGTGCAAGGAGGAGATATTGTTGACAGATACGCGTTATATTTCCAACAGATTTCACGTGACTTCAGATACGCGGTATCCTTCGTACACAGGCCATTCATGCAAACAAATTCCCGCGCTTGTCAATGCAGATGACAGTGAAGCAGTGGCGGCTGATTGGCTGAGGCAAGTGAGGCCGGGCCTCAGTCACTTGGCTTAACTGAAATCAAAATTTGTGTTTTTATATGATGTATATAGTTATTTGAATGAAGCATATATCGCTGTAGAAGTATTTGAAAACTTTGTGATATATAGAACTGTTTTGCAGTAAAATTTGTTCCTGAGGCCAGAACCGCTCGTGCCGAGTCTGGCTTCTGAATTTCTTGTATTTTCGCGGTCTTTGAGCTTGCGCTTAAAACGTTGTAGCTGAGGCACAATTCGTCTGGCCTCGTGGCCTGGTCAGCTTTCACTTCTCCCATCCATGGGCTGGCCTCAAGGATGGAGTGGGATGGGAATAGCAATGGTGACTTGTCTTCCTAAATAGGCCATAAATAACGCAAATTCCAGCTCTTTGGCAGGCAGAGATCCACACTATTCCCTCCCCTTATGTCTTAGTTTACGAGTATGACTTAAGTGAGGGTGTTGTACTATTGTACTTCGTAGTACAGTAGTGAATCTGGGCCAATGTTGTTATGTATTTCGAGAAAATATAAACAGAAACAAATGCAAGAAATAACGCTGGTGTAGTTAATTCATTGTTAGAGTGTCCTTATTCGAGAAGAAATAATATTGAAAGAAAGGAAGTTTTAAATAAAGAGAGAGTCTACCGAGATACCTACGACATCGCTGACAATTTTTCTGACAGATAATCTTAAAACGCGAGTTTCTATTGCATCCTGGTATGGATAACATAAATGGTTAAGTGGTAATGTGGTGTAAAATAAACTTCTCTGTTGGCCTTGTTTGTTGCTGTCAAGGGAAAAAATAAAAATAAAAGAAAGAAAGGGGATTTTCAACATATAATGTGGGTTCCTTCACCACACTGAAATAATCAGTGAAACTCTCAGCATAACAGCTTATTTGGTGAGTGAAATTAATATTTTTCGTTAATAGTAGGCTAATAATAACAACTAATAATAATAATAATAATAATAATAATAATAATAATGTTAATAATATAATAGCAATCATAATTAATATCATAAATAAACATTTTCTATCGGAGGCACTTAAACTAGTTCCATCTGGCCTCACCGAGGATTTCGATCACCATCGCTACTACAGTGGAGGTACCAACTGTGCAAAAAAAAATCAGTTTTGACCAAAAATGTCGGTTGCGCGGTATTGTTTCTTAAGCGACGATATGTATTTTTGAAATTTTGAAACGTTTTAGGCCCTCAAGCCAAGAGCGTAAGTTTGACCGGTGAAGCATCCTTTGAACGCCATAGGTTGTAAATAAATTGATATTAATATGTACCTACCCTCATTTAATAACAGTCCGATTTATTAAAAATCTATTACTATTAGCACATAGTCTACCGCTGTGGAATAACAGTTGGTATGTCTGATCATGAACGAGCGGGTCCAAGTTCAAAACCTGGTTGGGACAAGTTACCTGGTTGAGGTTTTCTCCGTGATTTTCCCTCAACTCAAATGTTGTGTCTCTTTCGCGCTTGTTCTTGGACTTATTTAACTGACACTATCTCCTACATTTCATTTAGACGCTAGATACAGTATTAATAGCAGTTGATAAAGCGTCGTAAATTAACCCATGAGAAAAGATTACTAGCACACAGGGTTGCCAGATTTTAGATCTACCAAGGAGGGACATCCTTCTTCCATCGCATACAGTACTTATCCTATGTTTTGTCTTAAAGAAAGAGAGATATGAATGTGCGCAGAGTTGACATTTTCGTGACTACAAAAATTTATCAAAAATTATCCCTTTGTATGCAGTTGAAGAAACTAATAATATGAATATCAAAATTGCAATTTTAATAAAAAAAATATTGTAGGTACAGGTTTCCAAGCGCAAAACAATATTTATCTGGCTGTAATTTACATCACATTTGTCTGGCGTCTTTCTGAAGGCTTGTGACAATAATATGTTATGCCAAATTATTATTAACTCAATGACTTAATAGTAGTTCTGTCTCATAGATTTCCCCAGGTGTTTATTATTAATTGTAAAGCACAAATTCTATAAGATAGCATCACATGTGACAAAATATTTCAATTCCAATGTTTTTCATTGATTACAATGACATAAAATTTATTGATAGCTAAATTCATATTTATTTTGTGACTTAACATATTACTTAACATACAGTATACATTTTCAGAGCTTATATAGCTTACATATTTATCACTGTACTTTAGCTCTTTCAACAAACTTTTTTCCGTTCTCTGTGCCATGCATTTCTGATGAACGTCTCTTTTTAAATGTTCAGAAATATTATATTCACCACTGAATTCGCTGTCACAAACCTTACATTTACCAAATTTTTCGTTTTTTTCCAATGTGAAAACCTACACTGTTAAAAAAAATTTAAATTTAATGTAATTATTATTTAGACCGAATCTCCAACTCTGGTTACTAGCAACAGGCATCTATAATGAACACCGATCAAAATACCCCTCATTTCTCGAGAAAAACAACTGAATAGACTACAGTGGACTATATGTTGTCAGCAAACAGCTGGATACATTAAGAAGATTGATTGATTGATTGATTGATTGATTGATTGATTGATTGATTATTTAGGCCGAATAGGAAATAGTTACTAGGTAATGATAAAATTATACAACTGATGTTAATCTTCTAATGGGGGGACTTTTTGCGTCCCGCCTGGAATCGAAGCGGGACTCGGGATTTTTATATGAAAATCGGGACATGTCTTGCCAAATCGGGACACCTGACAATCCTGCTAGCACACTGGTTCAAAAGTAAAAAATTACTTCATTATTGTTTATTTACTGCATTTGTTAAAAGATTTCAATATGCTATTAGTGTATAAAATTGATAATTTCTAATAACACTGTAGGAGAAAGATGACTGTTCGTACAACAAAAATACACTTATAATACATCTCATAAGTATTTTACTTATTGTGTTTAAACAAGCGTCTTTTGAATACTTCCTCCAATGAAGCATTATATTTAACTAAACATACAAACGTCACCAAGATGATTTCAATGTTAGCAATGACGTCATTACACTGTAATAATTATTATGGAATAATTTACATACTTCAGAAGAATTCTCTAAAATTGGGTCCACATTTCGACTTTCATGTTTGCACTTACCGACTTTGTGATGCAGTGAATATCATTTTGATTATTTAAACACAATTGCACAGATATTTTCATATAGGCCTATTTTAATACTCTTAAAATTAACAAACAAAAAGTACTCAAACTTTGCATTGACATTAATGACCCATCTGCTGTATCTTTTAAAGTATCTATGTTACACAGTTCATCCATTTGCAACCACTTAATTTGTTGCTCCTCAAATCTCTTAACGTACTTCTGCCACCTATTAGAGGGTCCATTTTCGTTGAGGAATAAGATTATCTAGAACCGTTCTGATAACCTGGAAATATTCTTGTTTTAAGAGACATGTATTTGGGGGGTATTCTCGCACATTTCCTTCTCTGTCTCTACAAACATGTACCAGATACAAATCGTTTATTCAAAGTGTTTAATACACACAACTGAATGCTTTATTGGCGTGACGACATTTCGTGGGTTCGAATCCCGGTCGGAGCAAGTTACCTGGTTGAGGTTTTTTTGCGGGGTTTTCCCTCAACCCAACACGAGCAAATGCTGGGTAACTTTCGGTGCTGGACCCCGGACTCATTTCACCGGCATTATCACCTTCACTTCATTCAGACGCTAAATAACTTAGATGTTGATACAGCGTCGTAAAATAACCCAATCAATCTTCTTAATGTATCCAGCTGTTTGTCCACTATAGTCCACTGTAGTCTATTCAGTTGTTTTTTCACGAGAAATGAGGGGTATTTTAATCGGTGTTCATTATAGATGCCTGTTGCTAGTAGCCAGAGTTGGGGTGTAGTCAATATATACTGCAGGGCTGTATCTTCTGCAACTGGCACTGATAATAATTTTAATTTACTTCTTTTGTGGTTTATGGATGGACAGTATAGGAGAATGTGTTCCAGATATTCATCATGATTATTACTCGTACACCACAGACAAGTAGGGTTATTAGAAATGTGAAATCGGTGTAGGTACAATTGAGTGACAATGTGACCTGTTCTGGCGCTTGTTAAAAATGTTTGAACATGTCTGGGCAAGTTTTTGTACATTTCCAGGTCATTTGGTTTCTTTTGTACAGACTGTAAAATTTTTCCTTTGTCAGAAGAGAGCCAATTGTTGATCCATAGGTTTGTAAAATGAGACTTTACTGAAGCAAAAGCACTGGATAGAGATATCACTTGAAGAGGTCTTGGTTGCAAATATGTTGCCTTTTTTGGAATATTATCGACTTTCGTTTTTTTAATAACCCAATAAAATAATAAAAAATAAACTGTCATGATACAAGGAGCGCACTCAATTGAGTGACTTCGTGGCCGAGATCCCAAAGTATGTATATGCACTGTTGGGCGAAGAATCTACTTAAAGATTATTTTTTGGTCCTACAGAATTTATCTGTTATGATAACAATGATTGCAGCTCAGTAGTTAGAGTGCTTGGAACGTAGAACCAAGGGCCCTGATTCGATCTCCGGTGCAGGAGCGAAGTTTTCTCCTCTAACAATCATTGTTATCATGACCGATAAACTTCTATGCCCAAGGTTGCGGATTCGATCCCGGGTCAGGTCGATGGCATTTAAGTGTGCTTAAATGCGACAGGCTCATGTTAGTAGATTTACTGGCATGTAAAAGAACTCCTGCGGGACAAAATTCCAGCACATCCGGAGACGCTGATATAACCTCTGCAGTTGCGAGCGTCGTTAAATAAAACATAACTTTTTATGACAGATACTGTAAATTCTGTAGGACCAAAATATTAATCTTTACGTTGACTCTTCATAATTAGCATTCAGTGTATTACGAATATTTCAACACAGAATTGCACTACCTTTCAGCTCGACGTGATACAAAACCGATGAAGACATACGCTGCCCCCCAGACCCTGAGGAGCTTCAAGAAATCCAGCAGACGGTTCGCCAAGTGGGAAGAGTTCGCCATGAAGGAGTGGCGGTGGGGGCTGTTGAAACTGGAGAGTTACTTTTTCTTCTGCTTCGAATACGGGAGCTGCAGTGACAGTGGTAAGTAACTGTTTACAATCTTAACTATTAGAAGATTCCACGTTAAGAAACAAGCATTGATCTTATTACAGGGTGGGGCATGGGAACCAAGTATTTTTGGAATGGCTTGTACTCTGTCATTATGAAAGGGAGAGACATGCGGCATGTGACAGTCCATTCCGTGGCTCATAGCATTTCACCTGCAGTCGGCATCATGGAGCAGTGGACGCATGTTTGCGTATGATTGTTTTGTTATAAATGGCGAGTCGGTGACCTCGATACGGCGTGTATTTTGCCACAGATTCAATATTAATCGCGATGATTCTGTTCCCGTGTGTGACACAATCTTATGTTGTGTAAAAAAATCTTAAAAAAAAAAAGGCGCAATACTGAAGAATAAATTGCCCGGCCCCCAACACAGAGTGCGTACTGCAGAAAATTTTCAGTCAGATAAGCGATACTGCGCAGCCCAGGCCGCTCTGATCGAAGACATTCAGCTGCTCTTGGAATCAGCAATCGTACGGTAAGACGGATTTTGCAAGGCGATTTACATTTACACCCATACAAGATAGGTGGTTTCAGCAAGATGGGGCCACGGCGCATATCTCCAGAGCGTCAAGGTCAGTTCTTTGCCTCCTGTTTTCCAATCGTCTAATTTCGAGATTTGGTGATGTTCCATTGCTCCCTCGGTACCCTGACCTGTCCACGTGATTTTTTTTTCTATGTGGGTACCTAAAGGCACGTGTTTACTAGGATAAGCCCCGAATATGTTGTTTTCTAATGCCAGGCATTTGACAATAAAGTCATTTGACCTCTTGCACTCCAATATTTTTCAAAGATATTATCATGGCCAGCCACTGAAGCACAGATTTTGAGGTGTTCCGAATCCATCTCTTGGTTTGAGTTGCACAATGGGCAGTTAGGGGACTGATATATTCCAATTCTATGCAGGTGTTTGGCCAAACAATCATGGCCTGTTACCAATCTAAATGCAGCTACAGACGATTTGCGTGGCAAATCGGGAATTAACTGTGGATTATGATGAAGAGAGTTCCATTTTTTCCCTTGGGATTGTGTTATCAAATTTTGTTTGTTGAAGTCTAAGTATGTAGATTTAATAAATATTTTCACAGAGTAATATGTAGATTTAGTAACAGGTTTGTAAGTAGCAGCGCTGCCCTTCTTTGCTAAAGCATCCGCATTCTCGTTTCCCAGGATTCCACAATGGGATGGTATCCATTGGAATACAATTCTTTTATTGAGTGATATTAATTGAGAGAGCATTTTAGTTATTTCTGCTGTTTGAGATGAAGGTGTGTGTTTAGAGACGATTGATAGAATAGCTGCCGCGAATATTAGATGAATTAAAGGACACGGTACGTCAACACATCACCCAAATCAACAGAGATCTCCTGGAAAGAATAGAGGTGAATTTTCGTCAGCGCCTTAAACAATGCGTCAACACAGACGGACATCACATGCCAGATGTAATTTTCCGCTCATAATTGAAATGGTATGTTCTCACAAACGTTGTTCTACCAATAAAATGTGTTGAAAACAAAAACTAACTGTTTTATGATTATTTTAAAAGCACTTGGTTCCTATGCCCCACCCTGTACAATGTTGCCGCAAGGTGCCTCCGTTAGAAGAAAGAGTGAGGTATAGCAGGGCTATAGAAAGAAGGGCTGGCTCAATGCTTTGTTGTTCAGCTTGCCGCCTCGAGTCTGTCCCTCTAGCCACCCCACCACTTTCTGACGTCACTGCGGTACAGTTGGTCTGTGTGAGTGTTGCAGTTACGAGTGTTGAGAAATGTACTTCAAGTTCACGTGCACTGTTTCGTAATGTAGGCCTATTTGCAGGGGCGGATGCAAAGGGGGAGATTAAGGGGATATATCCCCTCCCGAAATTTTGAGAAAAATACGAAACAAGAAACAAAAATAATATTAATTTTAATTCGTGAATGTACATAGGAATTAGAGAGTTTTCCACGTAATTTCTCTTTGCTAAAATGTTAAATTCAAAGAACTGCAGGGAGACAAACACAGCCTTCTTACTTCAAAGCAGAGAGTCATGAAGAGTATTTTAGGCTTTTAATTTTCCTTCTCTTCTTAGACTATTTCATTAGTAGCTCAAGGACAGGTTTTTAAATCATAAGGGAATCCTAAAGTCCATACAAACTTTGCTGCCTAAAAACATAGTGCGAGCATCAGATGAAGATTTAGAAACTGCTGTTGAGGCTATAGTAAATCAGTGGCCCAATGATGTTGATGCATCACCGGAGTCTTTCTTCAATGAATTGAAGATGTGGAGAAGAAATTTCCTTGATCAGAAAAGTCTTCACCTAATACCTACTGATTTTATATCATCTTTGAACAGGTGCAATGAAATTATTTTTCCCTGCACTCGCAAGGCGCTGAAACTTTTCTGCACATTGCCTGTAACTACAGCAATACCAGAACGGTCGTTTTCAACTTTGCGGTATTTGAAGACTTACTTGAGGAGCACGATGGGAGCAGACAGATTAAATGGACTGGCCTTGATGTATATACATAAAAATGTAGAAATAAAAGCTCATGAAGTACTGGATGAAATGTCTAAGAAGCCTCGTCGCCTTCTTCTGTAAATGTCATTCTGTCATTGTTTTTGTATTGCAGTCATTGTAAATGTTAAAATTAAAAAATTGTGGTTTATTTAACAACGCTCGCAATTGCCGAGGTTATATCAGCGTCGCCGGTGAGCCAGAATTTTTTCCCTCAGAACTTCTTTTACATGCCAGTAAATCGACTGATATGAGGCCTGTCGCATTTAAACACACTTAAAATGCCATCGAGCTGGGTTGGGGTAGAACCCGCAACTTCGAGCACAGAAGGCTGTACCGACTACGCTACTCAGGCCAACTTGTAAATGTTTGTGACTCGGAAACAAATTGTGAGTATATGAACTTATTTCTCATTACTCCATTTTTATTATCTCCTCAAATCCCTCCCCGAAAAAAAATCCTGCATCCGCCCCTGACTATTTGGTTGTGTAATTAGCTTATATATTACAGTTCTTTGTGTGTTGAATAACTATAAAGGTACAGTATTACATTATTAATGACAGTATTTAAGTTTAAAAATGGTGAATTATTGTGCTGAAGCAAACTTTTCCAATGACTCTAGGTATAATATCTCTATCTCACTCTCTTCCCAAGACGTCCTGTTCTCCAACGAGCAGATTAACTGTGAAAGGAATGTGCTTACTATTGCGTCATCTATTGGAACGAAGTAGATAAATAATATTACCGTTACAATGTCAGTTTAACAACCATGCGTTCTCCTGCATATGTTATTTCCTGTATGAAGAGATTAAAAGACCAGGAGATTAACTGTGATCTAATTTTGTAACTAGGGTAGTATCAATATGTCTGTATCAATGTTATGGTTTGTGCTGTGAGAGCTAGCCAATAGAGGTATGAGTATCCACGTGTGTGAACTTATGACATCTTATGACATCAACATTCATTCACAGCATTACTCCGCTCCGTTTCATCCGGCAGAGACTTTCTCGTGGTTGCAGCACAGTACAGTTTATCGCACAAAATAGGCATGTCGAGTCCAAATGATTGAAAAAAACCTGTTAATGCCATAATGATTTCTGAAAACAAAAACATGCATTATATTTTGTATATATTACAATTAAACTTCGGACATTTTGGCCATTAACCAACTTTTGGATACCTAAACTAGGTTATAAAACAATAAAAAATAAACATTAAAATATTTAGGCACCTAAAATACATTTTAAGAAGCTGGAAATATGATTTTAGGTACCTGAATGTTTTCATCCACTCCAACTACAATAACTATAACGATGCAAATAACACTAGTCTGCGATGAAATTCCTGCCTCCAAAGTTTTAATGTTTTTAGGGTATTTTTAGCACGCTGAAATCAAATTCAAAGCCAAAAAGTTCCTATCACGTACCATTTTTTGTTATTTTAATTTTCTTATAATATATTACGACAATTTATAGCATAATCATTTAAACTGTAATACTTTAACATATGTAGGTTTAGTACGTTAGGATATGAAAACCAAATGTATTCAACATATTTTTTAAGGTGTTTATATTGAAAACCAAGGACACTGGATGTTTCTTAGCAGCTAGGGGATGCTTGCGCATAAGGAAGTTAAGGCGAAATAACGTTCAACTTGTCATTATTTTTATTTGTGAAAGATAGAAATGTCAGCCACTCCTTGGTGAGAGACTGAACTCAATTCATCTAGTTTCTCTCACATTTCATTAGTCTGCGTTTCATCTGGAAACGAAACAAAATCAGTTTGATGCTTTATTGTGGAGTAGAATGTTGAAAGTTTTTAGTTCAATAAGAAAGTATTTACCATGTTGCATCGAGGATGTCTAAATAATCCAGACCACTTTTGTTATATAACTTATGTAGGATATACATATTGCCTAAGCAGAGGTGTAATATTACAGATTTTGTGAAAAAGTCATACCATGCCTATTTTGGAATCAAACTTGGAGCCCAAAGTAAAGCTTGGGCACCAAACAAAGTATGTAGAGTATGCACTGAAGAACTTCCGTCATTTGATCAATTGGAGAAGACCGTTGCTATCTTTTGGAGTACTTATGGTTTGGGGAGAGCAGTCGAACCATAGTAATGACTGCTACTTCTGTTCGTGTGATGTGAATGGGTACGATTCTAAACATAAAAATCAAATCGTGTATTCAGTTGTTCGGTCAGCCATTTTACCTGTGCGACCAGAAAATCTTAAACAAAATCATTCTATTGGTACTGACAACGTGAAATAGGTTTTAAAAACTTTTTCTTCGAAGTGGTAATCTTGTATATTGCAGTAATGTGAAAGAATTTATGCTAAAACTTGGACTTCCAAACTATGACCTAAGTGAATGGAGACTGTTCATTAATGCTTCCAAGCGAAGTTTAAAGGATTTCTTCCTTCATAACGGAAACATTTTTGGTTCGATGCCCATTGCCTATTCAGTGATCCTCAAAAAATAATACACAAATTTGCAACTGCTGTTATTGCAACTAGACTATAGGAACACAACTGGCAAGTTTGTGATGATTTCAAAGTTCTTACTATGTTGCTGGGTCAACAATCTGGTTTTACCAAATTCCCATGCATTCTTTGCCTGTGGGATAGTAGGACACGAGTTGACCACTGGACTATGAAAGACTGGCCACCTCGACAAAATTTGGAAGTCAGTTGTAAGAATGTTGTGCGCCAAAGCCATGTGAGTTCTTCTAAAGTTGTGCTGCCATCTCTCCATATCAAGCTTGGCTTAATGAAACAGCTTGTAAAAGCTTTAAATAAGGAAGGAGGCTGTTTTAAGTACATATGTGAGAAATTTCCACTACTGTCTGAAGCAAATTGAAAGAAGATATATATTTAATGTTCCTGACATAAGAAAACATATCTGGTGCAGCATTTAAAAACAGTATGGATGCAAAGGAGAAATCAGCATGGATGTTATTTGGTGAAGTTGTTTTAAAATTTCTTGGCAACAAGGATCCTAATTACCGAAACATTGTGGCTAACATGCTTGAAGCATACACGGAATTTGGTTGTAACAAGAGTATCAAAATTTTCTGTTTTCTCAGCTAGATTATTTCGCCGAAAATCTAGGATTTTTCAGCTAAGACTAAAATGAACGATTTCACAAGGATCTACAGGAGTTCGAAAGAAGGTACCAGGGACGCGGGAGCATCAGTATGCTTGGTGATTATTGTTGGATGTTAAAGCGTGAAATACCTGAAGAGAAACATAAAAGAAAGAGGAACAGGAGGACTTTCTCAACTAAGAAGCAAATGGTGTAATTTTTTGTGTGATATATTGTGCTAATTTATACATCCAATAGTGAAGTAAACAAGACAAAACAAAGCAAAAACACTCTAGTGACATGTATGAACAACCATAGACATAATTTCAGCAAGTTGTGTCTTTTAAATATTGTTTTTGAATTTGAAATAAAAAAGTGAAATGAAAAAGTTTGTGGTGAAATCCACTTAATTATAAAATACATTTAAAGTGATTTTGCAAACAAACCTGACGTGATAGAAGCAAACGGATTGAAAATTCGGATTCAGCACATCAACATTATATAAAATCACATTACTTAGTTTAGGCAAAAAACACGAAGTTGAAATTCGCAGGCTAGTGTAATTAGTGAATATTAAGTAGATAAATAATATTACCGTTACAACGTCAGTTTAAAAACCAAACGCTCTCCTGCATATGTTATTTCCTGTATGAAGAGATTAAAAGACCAGGAGATTAACTGTGATCTAATTTTGTAACTAGGGTAGTATCAATATGTCTGTATCAATGTTATGGTTTGTGCTGTGAGAGCTGTACAGTGATACAATAAAAATGATTGTGGTTAGGAACTTCATTTTATCTTGTCTTAAATTATGAATAATCAACTTATTATTAATGAATTCATTGACCTCATTGCTCTGTATGGCTGCTGATACATGCGTCTCAATATTACAATTAAACTAATTAATTTTTATTAACACATTATTCATAATTGGCCTTGCAGGACATAATGATCAATGATCATAATATACGCCTAAATTTTCTGTTGTGAGGCTTTACCTTTTGTTAGTTTGAGCTTGTAAAATGGTTCTATCTTTCCACACAACACTGTTCTTTTGTATTCCTACTGCCCGCTCAAGTGCTCAAAAAACCTGTTGCCTTCCTGGAATTTTTTCATTCCTACAACCAAACTATTTCAATGTCTTTGAGCCAGAACATCCTCTTTCATTAATAATAATAATAATAATAATAATAATAATAATAATAATAATAATAATAATAATAATAATAGCCTAATGTGTCCCTTGAAGGGCAAAGGCCTCCTGCTAGAGGGTAGCTCTGTTTCACTAACGCGGTGAGCTACTCCACGTTAGGTTGTGTCTAGTGTTTCTTTGTCTGGTTGGAATTGATTTCGCTGTCACTTTGATTAACTTGATTTCACTAACACTTTTATTATATTGAATGCACTTTCACTGAGTCAACTTGGGATGTTGTTTGTGGCTGGCACTGTCTTCGTTTGTAGTCGACTTCCAATTGTTCTCCATGTTCCCCTGCTTCTTGCTATTCTGGACCATTGCTGGCCTGCTTGTGTTGTGTAGAAGTCTGCCCACCTCTTCCTTGGTCTGCCTCTGTGCCGGTCTCCTGTGCGCGGGTCCCACATGGTGGCTCTGTATGTCCATCTTTCGTCTTTCATCCGCGCGATGTGGCCTCCCCACTTCCACTTCAATTTGTTTGCTCTTTGTGTGACGTTTGTTGTTGATGCCATTTGGGACAGCAAATCATTGGAAATTCTGTCTCTCATAGTTATTCCCAATATCTTTTGTTCCATTTTCCTTTGGCATATTTCTAGCGCATTCATCTGTCTGTTTGCTGTCGACCAAGTTTGGCATCCATAAAGTAGTGTTGGGTAGACGCAGGTTTGTAGTACTTCGAATTTGAGTTTTCATTGCTGCACTAAAAATGTCTCGCCCGTGTCGGTCTGGTCAAGGCTGGTTCAGAATAAACCGGGAACGGAAACGAGAACGAGAACGGAAATAATATTAAATACATTTATTTTAACAATATTTCCTTCTCGTTCTCGATGTCGTTTCCGTTCCCAGTTTGTTGTGGACAAACCTTTAGCCTCCCTGCCTTCCAACGTGGCGACCCGGGTTCGATTCCATCTAAGTTAGCCAGGAAGAAATTTGTGTGGACAAAGCGGGCGCGCCGGGTTTTTCTCGGGGTTTTCACTTTTCAATACAGCTCAACACCCACATTTTGAGAGTCCCGAATCAATCCTCCAAAACAAATACCAAATGACTTATAGTTGTACACATTTATTTTTAATAAATGCTATTACTGCTACACGAAACATTAAAAAAAAAAAAAAAAAAGATTAACAAAACAGACATAGGTATTTTTGTACTGTAAAACTTTAAAATAACTCATAATAGGGAAAAATAGGTATTTTCCGCACCATAAAGCTCATACCAAATGTTAACATTTTGTGTAAAACTTCAACTTGGAGCTATTTCAGCAGTGTTAGTTTATTCCTGCAGAAAAAAAAATTGGCATTTAGTCTAAAATCCGAGGTCTAATTATAGCATATTACATGCAGTATACATATATTTCTAAACATCGCAGACAATGTTATACTTATTTTAACAGTGTGAAATCTTGGCCTCAACTGTACCGCCCCTACTTGTCTGTTGAAGTCCACAGTGGATATGTTTGGCAAGAGAGCGGAAGACTGTTCTACTAAGTTAGCTGTTACCCCGTTATTCGTAAATTAAATATATGGTAATTTAAGAAGTGTAACAATATTTTAGCACATGAAATCGCTCTAGTTCTCAATGCAATTGTGTTCCATTAATTAAAAGGAACTAATTCATGACTAATTCTCAAGAAAACATTTATAAATAGTTGATGGGAACAGCCCCCATATATTCCATGCTTTTTTCTTAACGTGAAATTCTCTTATAGTGGCACTTTCAGCTATGCACAAGCAGAGTCCGTGGTTACCCCAGTGATCTCAAAGAGCTCAATGGGTTACCCAGAGTAGCGCAATCAGCTGTTCGGCCGCCATTGTTATTCCATTTCAACACGCTTGCGATAGGAACATTTAAAGTAAAACTCAGTTCATGCCAGTATCTGTGGCCCTTAAAATTAAAAGTATTTGATTCTGATTTAGGCTACATTCATTCCCTATATTACTGTATATGGCAAATATCATGCGCTTGAATAAAAATAGCTGATTTGTCGGCATTTCCGGCGTAAAGGATTGCAGTACTCTGGATATCGACGGACTATGTGCACAAGTTCGGAGATTTGAATTCTTATTGGTAGCGAATATCCAGTGATGTCATTCGGTTCCGGGTGGATTGACTTACTGCACTTCACCTACTGTGGTTTGACATAAAGTAATTTGACACAAAACCTATTTTACATACAAGTAGGTCTATTTGGATTATTTATTTTTCATCTAATTTAATTTGACACAACCTTTTACGATGAAAGAGTATTGGAACGGCGAAAAATTCTCTCCGGCGCCGGGATTTGAACCTGGGTTTTCAGCTCTACGTGCTGATGCTCTATCCACTAAGCCACACTGGATACCCACCCCGACGTCGGACAGAATCATCTCAGTTTAAGTTCCAACTCTTGGGTTCCCTCTAGTGGCCGCCCTCTGCACTACGTTATAGATGTCTATGAAGTAGGACTGAAGCCCACACATGTGCTGAGGTGCACTCGTTATGAGTGACTAATTGGCCGGGATCCGACGGAATATGCGCCGTCTTAAATCACGAAGTGATTTACGCATATCATATATATATAATTTTAATGTACCGAAGTACATATGATATTTCCATACAGATCCCGGCGCCGGAGAGAATTTTTCTCCGTTCCATCTCTTTCATCGTATGATGACGCAGAATATCTGCATGGAAATATCATATGTACTTCGGTACATTAAAATAATATATATACAACCTTTTAGGTATACGTTTTCCGGCATACAACTACTTTATTTCATTTGTACATTCACATATACGTGGTACAGTCATTTAGTTCTGACACTGACGCCTGAAGGGTAGGCACCCACAAGAATCTGGATGTCTCAGAAGATTCCGCGTGATACGGCGTACACTTAAACAGATCGACATCCTCCCTCAATATAGTCGCCGTTGGCCGCTATGCACGTCTGCCAACAACGTTGGTGTAGCTGCTGGAAGCACTGCTCAAAGATGTTGGCAGGAAGACGCCGTATGGCTTCTCTTGTGGCAGTCATGACCTTTTCGGCCGCATAAAAATTACGCCCACGTAGGATTGATTTCATGAGGGGAAAGAGAAAAAAAAATCGCATGGTGCGAGATCAGGTGAGTACGGAGGGTGTGGCAAAACAGCGACCTGTTGCCTTGCAAGTTCCTCTTGGACAAGGATGGAGCGATGTGCAGGGGCGTTGTCGTGTAGCAACAGCCAATTCTTCCTATGCCATCAGGACGCTTACGACGAATTGAATTGCGTAAACGGCCAAGTATCTCTTTGTAGAGGATCTTGTCTACAGTTGCACCTTGTGGGATGAATTCTATGTGAACAATTCCATTTGAATAAAAAAAACTGTTAAAGCATCACCTTGCCTTTTTACGTGTCTTGTTGCGGATTTTTCTGTCGTGGAAATAATGGCGTTTTCCAGGTGGCGGATTGTTGCTTCAGTTGCGGATCGTAAAGGAAACACCATGTTTCGTCTCCAGTTATGATCGGTTATAGCAGTTTCGCCTAATTTCTGACAGAACGTGAGGTTTGCCAGTTGCTAAAACTGCAACATACTCGAGTTCCGACGTGCGCATTCAAATCACCGTCACAACACTGACCGTAGTTCTGCTTACACTATATGCACGTAACTGTATGATGCTGGGACGAGAGACTAACTGACAAGGTACCATATCACGGCGCCACCTATCCGTTCTAGTGCACCACACCGCCACTATGCCCTCAGTCTCAGAACTTAATGAATGTACCATGTATTTTGATATATTCTACTGTAATGATATTGTGCACATTGTTAATAGTTACTGTTGTAGTTTCTAAGGATACTTGTCTTTGCTTAAAAATTATAGAGATTTCGGATGTATAAAAATTATGGAGGGTAAATTTGTATAAACAACAAGAGGCGGACGACATTTATCTTTTAGGGCAGGGTTTCTCAAACTGTGCGTTGCGACTCCCTGATGCTTCGTCGGTCTATGTTTTGGGCGTCGCAGCTATGAGGTAAAACTAAAATAATTTATAATGCAGCCTATAATGGAACATGACATGCAAGTTTGTACTACGTGTATATATTTATTTTATTTCAATTTTGTATTTTTACAAGCTGGTAAAAAAGATTAAATGACTATTTTCTTTAAAAAAAATACCACCAAATCCAATTTCAGCATTTTTTAAAATTTCGGTACAAAAACCGTCCCATGGAAAATCTGACATGTGAAGGACGGTGCAGTCTCAAAAAGTTTGGAACTCCTGTTTTAGGGAATTCTTGTATCAGAAGACTACAACATATAGCCCAAAGATATCAACAACATAAGGATGAGGGACGCATTTTGGATTACTTAAGAACATGTGGCCATAATTTTACTTTATAATTTATGTTCATTTTTTTTAATGTCAGTACATTATACAAAGTATGTCAAATGAATACTATCCAAAATTAATAGCATACAAACGATGGGTAGTCTAGGCCAAATTTAATGAGTAGCCAAAATGTGAAGGAAGTAAAAATATTGTACGCAAGAAAAAAATATGTATATTAATAAAGTATTAAAATTTTATATGTGAATTTTGAATATGTCAGATCTCTTGTAGGTAAAAAGTAGTAAGTTAATAAGCCCGGTATGGTGTCATTCAGCCAGTTCACAGCAGTCACCTGATTCGCTTGTTGAATTTGTCGCAGTTCGTAGAACCTGTTCATAAATGTTTGAAGTTGAAACAAATTAGGTTCTTTGACAGAAAGGAAAAACATTAATTTATCACGAAATTCTCAAGCTTTTTAATATGACAGTAAACATAATCATATCATGGTATTAAATCGTTGTTTCTTATCCAAGTGTGCAGGCAGCCAAAACAGGAATACAATATCGAGAGCCCAGTTTGGAAGGGAAACAACTCAAAATTTAAAGTTTTGAGAAACCTGCACTTTGAAGCATTATGTTGCTGTGAAAAATCAAAGGATGGTTTAACTTAATTCAAATTCAAATCATGTTTTATATACTCTATGTTGTAAGTTTAAAATTAGAGTTTGTTCATTGGATGTTTCATAGCACCTTACTAACAACTTGCAAATGGCTATTAAGGAACCCGCAGGTTCATTCCCGCCCTCACACAAGCCCGCCATCGGTCCCTATCCTGTACAAGATTAATCCAGTCTCTATCATCATATCCCACCTCCCTCAAATCCATTTTATTATTATCCTCCCATCTATGTCTTGGCCTCGCCAAAGGTCTTTTTCCCTCCGGTCTCCCGACTAACCCTCTATATGCATATCTAGATTCGCCCATCTCAAACGTCTGAATTTAATGTTCCTAATTATGTCGGGTGAAGAATACAATGCGTGCAGTTCTGTGTTGTGTAACTTTCTCCATTCTCCTGCAACTTCATCCCTCTTAGCCCCAAATATTTTCCTAAGAACCGGAACCTTATTCTCAAACACCTTTAATCTCTGTTCCTCTCTCAAAGTGAGAGTCCAAATTTCACAACCATACAGAGCAACCGGTATTAGGCTATAACTGTATTATAAATTCTAACTTTCAGATTTTTTGACAGCAGAGTAGATAACAAAAGCTTCTCAGCCGAACAATTACGGGCATTTCCCATATTTATTCTGCGTTTAATTTCCTCCCGAGTGACATTTATATTTGTTACTGTTGCTCCAAGATATTTGAATTTTCCCACCTCATCGAAGGATAAATCTCCAATCTTTGTGTTTCCATTTCGTAAAATATTCTGGTCATGAGACATAATCTCATAGGCTACTTAGTCTTTTCCGGATATACTTCCAAACCAATCGTTTTACTTGCTTCAAATAAAATTTCCTTGTTTTCTCTAATCGTTTGTGGATTTTCTCCTAACATATTCACGTCATCCGCATAGACAAGAAGCTGATTTAACCCGTTCATTTCCAAACCCTGTCTGTTATCCTGAACTTTCGTAATGGCATATTCTAGAACGAAGTTAAAAAGTTTCATAGCATCATGAAGCTTTAAACTTCAGTTTTCTCAAAACTTTAAATTGTGAGTTAATTCCCTTTAGAACTGGCCCGTCGGTATTACTATGCCTGCAGGCTTGAAACCGATCTGCAATTACTTTGGCAGTCGTCTACTAATACCAGTCGCCCTCGGTAGTGTAGTTGGTATAACGCTGCCTTCTATGCACGAGGTTGCAGGTGCGATCCTGGCCAAGGCCGATGGCATTTAAGTGTTTTTAAATGCGACAGGCTTATGTCAGTAAATTTACTGGCATGTAAAGGAACTCCTACGAGACAAAATTCCGGTACGCTGATATAATCTCTGCAGTTGCGAGCGTCGTTAAATAAACCATAATTGAATTTTCTACCAATCCTCCTTTGCCTTTGAGTGCTAATACTGCACACACAACAATGAACCATATTCATTCATCCATTCATTCATTTATTTTATTCCATAGATCTTACATGAGCAATGAAGCTTTAAGATGTGGAACATGTCAACATTTTACAATATTACAATTACAATTTTTACAAATTTTTATAGTTTTACAATTTAGTAATTTTCTACAATTTTTACAATTTTGTACAATTTTTTTACATTTTGGCGAGATGTAGTGAGATGAGATGAGGTCCGAGGATTCGCCAAAATATTACCCGGCATTTGCCTTTTCGGTGGGGGAAACCTCGGAAAAACCCAACCAGGTAATCAAATCAAAGGGGGTAATCAAATCAAAGGGGTTGATGCCAAGGACTCGCCATAGACCATCCGGCTTCAGTCCCACGGCTGGGGAAAACCTCCGAAGAAACCAAAGTCCAAAGGGGGATCCAACCCAAGCCCGAACGCAGCTCCGGATCAGCAGCCCAGCGAGTCTGCCGACTGAGCTACATAGATGGCTCTACTAAAAGTATACAATACATAGCCAATCAGATTATTAAATTTACAAACGCAAACGATCATTCATAAGTTGAGCTATATGTATAATACAAAACAAGTTAATTAAATTTAAGGCATAAACAATTCAACCAGTTGTGATATACAGGAATTGATAATACATATCATGCAAACTACTTCAAATTACAAACACAAACAATTTATCAGTAGAGCTATATAGATTACTATTCAATTTAAAGCATATACAATTCATCGGCCAAAACTATACAAATATATACAATACAAAGTAGCATACTTTCATTAAGCTATACAAATTTGTGCAATTAATATTAAGTAGATTAATTCAATTTATAATCATAAACAATTCATCAGTTGAGCTATACATATTACCATTCAATTTACAGTAGGTCTATATACAATTCATCAGTAGAGCTACACAGACTAGTAATCATTTTAAGAACATATACAATTCATTAGCCAAACTATACAAACATATACAATCAAATAAGTTATTATTCAAAAACAATTTAAAGAAATAATTAGATTTTCAATAACAAAATACAGTATTAAGCACATTAATAAGAAACTTCGTTTTCCTCTTTTAATACTCCTCGTACGATATTTTATTACTGTTTGATGAAATAGATTATGCTTTGTGGTCGCTGAGTTGGTATTATTCAGTATCATTTAAGCTGCGCTTATGTTTGAATCTAAGTTCCACACAGCAATCAGTATAGTGCAATGAAATCAAATCTTCTAAAAGCTATTTTTTTAAGAACCGACGCATGCGAGGTCCGAGGCCAGTTTCGTACAAATCCACACTACAAGAGCAATAGTGAGTTGTTTGTAAAGCTAAGAGGTGCGCGGTCTGAAGTGCATTGGCCCCCTGTGGCTTACGTTTCCACCTTGACTTTCTCAAATTCGGCAATCCTGAGTACGAGGCTTTTACACCAGGAGAATCCTCCATCTTTCCATGCAAGAAATGTTTATCATCCGGAAGATTGTCGAGGGGTGACAGTACACAAGTTCGTGGCAGTCCACATCATGTTTCAACCGAGCTGTCACTGGTGAGAGAACAAGAGAATTCAGTTAGATCGCCTGTCAAGAAAATTTTATCTCCTGAAAGAACACTAAGTCTGCCAGAGAGACATGATACCGAATTCATCGCACTCCAACTAGAAACACATGTGTGGACTTCCGGTCCTGCGTTCATAGACATCTATGACGTAGTGCAGAGGGCGGCCACTAGAGGGAACCCAAGAGTTGAGCTTAATCTGAGACGATTCTAACCGGCGTTGGAGTTGTATCCGGTGTGGCTTAGTGGATAAAGCATCAGCACGTAGAGCTGAAAACCCGGGTTCAAATCCCGGCGCCGGAGAGAATTTTTCTCCGTTCCATAACTCTTTCATCGTATGATGACGCAGAATATCTGCATGGAAATATCATATGTACTTCGATACATTAAAATAATAATATATGATACGCGTAAATCACGGCGCTTATTCCGTCGGATCCCGGCCAACTAGTCACTCATACCGAGTGCACCTCAGCACATGTGTGGACTTCGGTCCTGCGTTCATAGACATCTATGACGTAGTGCAGAGGGCGGCCACTAGAGGGAACCCAAGAGTTGGAGCTTAATCTGAGACGATTCTAACCGGCGTCGGAGTTGTATCCGGTGTGGCTTAGTGGATAAAGCATCAGCACGTAGATCTGAAAATCCGGGTTCAAATCCCGGCGCCAGAGAGAATTTTTCTCCGTTCCATAACTCTTTCATCGTAGAAACAATAAGATTAAACATGCAAAATACATTCGATACCCTCAATGAAGTACTAGTAAGGTCAAGATTCTAGACTCTGACAAAAAAGATCTAATAGAGAGAACCCTTTACTTAAAAATCAAATGTGTTTGCTAGTAGATAACAAGGTTCTTCCAATACCTTGACATGGTAGTGTGGTCCAAAAAAACTGAACTTTCAAAACTTCATATTCCCACAAGGCTAAAACAAGCACACAAAAATCACTAAAAATATTACCATTTACAGGTCGCTCGAGAGCTGAGAGGTTTATAATTTATAACATAGCAAAATTAAAAAAGTCAGACCAGCTTTTGATGGAATAGAGAGTAAAGATGGGTAAAAGTTGAAGAACAAACTGTTTCTGTTCTTCATCTTCGTCAATGTCTCATTGTACTTGTTACATTAACTTGATGTAATAGTTTGTGGTATAAGTGTGTGTGCGTGCGTATATGTGCACATCTTCGGATAGTATCGTATTTCCTTTAGCTCCTTATGTGGAGCACAGGATACAACAAACATGCGTCACTTTGTCCTATTTCTGGCTAGGGCTCTTGGGATAATTCAGACAATATGTCTGTGTGGGCAGATATTCAAAGCTAGTTAGTTGATGTTGTTCTGTGGATTTCTCACACTTTATCTACCACTAGCCGTACCCGTGCGCTCCGCTGCACCTGTTAGAAATAAATATAAAGCAATTACATAATTAAAATAGGACGTTTGATCCAGGGAACAACTTTTACAACAGCGCAAGATAATCTGCTTCGCTCATTACCCAATTTTTTTCTTGCATTGCATTTATTGCATATATATTTTATGTATTTTAACACGATTCAATTGAGCATAGTTAAAATTTTAATTATAAAATAATGGATTGCTAAGCTAACGTACTATTACTGCATACTAAATCAATACACTCTCGTTGTTCGTTAATTCTCTGAGATTAAAATGAGTGTACATAAATATTATTTTAACAAATACAGAAAACGAATATACAAAATAGCCTATCAGATTTTCTGTGCATAAGAAGCTATTTTAATCTTGCCTGTCCTCGATTTACTCAGACGTTACTGTAATAACATTATAGCATTATGTCCATCTAGAGAAACTACACTTTCCAATGGTGAAATAATAATTAATTATACAAATCGGTTAATTTAGCTTCTGATATTACTTCATACGAACACAGAAACATTCTCTGTAGGCTATGTTTAATAGCTTTCGATTGTTGATGTCCAAGGCCCCTGTTTCGATTGTTGTTGTCCAAGGCCCCTTATAGACGAAGCTATTTGATCTTAATTCGTTGCACAGTCTTAGATGGCGTTATTTTAATTTTAAAACTCATTTATCTCATTAAATATCAGTCCTATCAAAATTTTGTAAAGAATAAAACTTATCGGAAATCATTTTTAAAGAAACGTTTGCTATGTAATATTTTTCACAAAAATTAATAATAAGCGAGATATTTCGATTTATTTAATTCAGGCCTCCTTATAACCCCCCTTTTAAATGAAGTATTTTGAATGCCATATAGCCTAAAATCTAAGTTACAACGAACTTAATTTATATACCAATTTTCATATAAATCGGTTCAGCCATTATCGCGTGAAAAGTTAACAAACATACAGACAGACATACAAAAATTTCAAAAATGCGATTTTCGGTTTCAGGGTGGTTAATTATATATGTTAGGACCAATTATTTTTGGAAAATCGAAAATTACCAGAAAAATTTCGGCTACAGATTTATTATTATTATAGATTATAGTGTTGGAGATAAGAACGTTGGGGAAAAATAGACTCTGCGCATGCCTAGAACAGTACTCCAGCCACGCTGCCGCATTTCCAGGAAACATCTGTTGTTTCTGAGTGAGAAACACGTACTGTGCTCCAACCACGAGAAAGTCTTTCCGGAATGAAACGCAGGGGGAGGGGGGGGGGTGATGCTGTGAATGAATGTTGATGTCATAAGATGTCATAAGGTCACACACGTGGATACTCGTATCTCTATTCGCTAGCTCTCACAGCACAAACAATAACATTGACAGACACATGTTTATACTACCCTAGTTACACAATTAGATCACTGTTGATCTCCTGGTCTTTTAATATCCCCATACAAATGCAGGAGAGCGCATGGTCTTTAAACTGACGTTATAACGATAATATCACAGTCTACTATATACAGTCGCGAAGCTCATTATGTAGTAAAAATGCAAACATGGGTAGTTGCCCACCACTAGGATCGCTACTATCGCCTCATCATCGCAGATCTCTCTCCTAGCAGCCGACAAAATATGTTACACTTTCGTTGTCGTGTTCTTTTGGAAAAATTAACACCTTTCTTCCATTATTGAAATATTAAATGCATAAAGTTAATTTATTATTTTAATGAAGTATATTAAATTCTACCATAAACTCGAAGATACCTGCAAGAAATAAGTTAATATCACTTTTGTTTGTGCAAAACGAACTGAAATTTACTATAATAGCTTCACTCATTCAAGATTATAGCGATAATTAACTATGAAACTAATAAATATTAATTTGCATTTCCCTTTACAACAATAATAATGGAAATATGAATTAATGGATTGGTACGTATACCGGTACTTGTAGTGTAGGCTTACGTAGTTGAGGTTAAGCAATAATAATCACACCAGAATTGGAAATAAGACGTGATCAATAAATTTTATTGTAACAGACTTTTTCTACGTCTCTAGGAAAGCAACAAATAAAAATAACAACAAAATTAACAGCTATAATTAAAAACATATCATTTGAAGAAAAAAGTAGGCCTAAGCAATAATAATCCCACCAGAATTGAAAATAAAACGAGATCAATAAATTTCATTAAAACAAACTTAATTTTTCTACGTCTTTAGTGAAATAACACATAAAAATAATAACAAAATTAATAGCTACAATTAAAAATATAACCTCTGAAAAAAACGTAGACCTAACCTTTATTTCTCTGGAAATTTAGCAGCCTAAGTGACAGAACTTTAACCGGTATCTAATGTCCTTTCGGTTAGACTGAAACATTTCATTGTGAAATTTAAGGATATAATGTATTCTAACAGTCACAAAGAACTTCAAATTAACAGTTTTGTTTCCGCACAGCATTCTTGTGGAAACCCAGGAACCTTTCTGAATATTTCGGAAATCGGACAAAGGATAACTCTGGCCTCTTTCTCTTACTGTTGCTACAATTTATAGCACTACAAACGTCTCCTCCTTGTCCCATATTATTATTCCAGTTATTATATTTTAGCCGTTAACATTTTCATTATAACCAATAACGAACATTTCACAAGCATCAGTGTGAAATACGCAACGAGCTAGCACTCGATAGAAATACGACACAGTCCAAAGTCGACCATGGACAGTCTATTGTTTCTAGTTGCTAACCGCTTGGAGTGCTTTATCACGAGATTTGCAAAAAAAACACCTCAAGTTTCGCGACTGTATATAGTAGACTATGATAATATCATCTATCTACTTCGCTCCAATAGATAACGCAATAGTAAGCACATTCCTTTCACGGTTGATCTCCTGGTTGGAGGACAGTAGTGTCACTGCCATCTGATCTAATTCAGGCCGTAAGACAGACCACGTGACTCGCTTAATAGCTGATCGTTAAGGACGGCGTTTCAACCATATGAATTAGTTGGAGTGCATGAAGAATAATACATATTTCCCTGAAATGTAGTGTAATTGCATTAATAGAATTTGAAACTGTGATTGTGAGACACTTCAGACATAATTCAATTGCAACTTAAGGTATAATATTATTTTTGGTGTAAAAATTATGTTCTTGCAGGCGAAGTTCGTATATGTATTACCTGCCTTTATTTTGATTAAATATTGCGTCCTTCTATGTGGTTAAGAGATTTTTTGGTATTATAAACGGTAAATGTGTCTAATAATATACATGAGAAAGTGAAACATTGACTGTCATGTAAAGTAAGTTGTGATTAGGCCTAAGTGCAGCGATACTGACGTTACTATTATTGTTTATCGTATTTGTTTTATTAAATTTAAATTACTGCGCCCATTTATGTGTGAATAATCTACATTATAAATAATACGATGTTTGTTAATATACACAATCTGAACTAAAAACGAGATACATACAGTATACTGTATTACGAAAAATTATACCGCATAGTTTTCGTTATTGTTAGAATACCTAATATTGTAATTAATTAAAATAAAGCACGTACACTTCATACGAAATTCTTGCACATTCTTTTATGTACGTTTCAATAATTTTCAGTTGCATCGCACGCATATTTCGATGTGTTGAAATTATAGGTTATGTTTACTCTATCAGTACCTACCTTATTTCTATATTCGCAATTACTTATTTATTGGCTTTTAAGGAACCCGGAGATTCATTGCCGCCCTCACATAAGCCCGCCATTGGTCCCTATCCTGAGTAAGATTAATCCAGTCTCTATCATCATATCCCACCTCCCTCAAATCCATTTTAATATCTTCCCATCTACGTCTCGGCCTCCCGAAAGGTCTTTTTCCCTCCGGCCTCCCAACTAACACACTATAAGCATTTTTGGATTCGCCCATACGTGCTACATGCCCTGCCCATCTCAAACGTCTGGATTTAATGTTCCTAATTATATCAGTTGAAGAATACAATGTGTGCAGTTCTGTGTTGTGTAACTTTCTCCATTCTCATGTAACGTCATCCCTATTAGCCCCAAATATTTTCCTAAGCACCTTATTCTCAAACACCCTTAACCTATGTTTCTCTCTCAAAGTGAGAGTCCAAGTTTCACAACCATAAAGAACAACCGGTAATATAACTTTTATAAATTCTAACTTTCAGATTTTTTGATAGCAGACTGGATGATAAAAGCTTCTCAACCGAATAATAACAGGCATCCCTTATTTATTCTGTGTTTAATTTCCTCCCGAGTATCATTTATATTTGTTACTGTTGCTCCCAGTTATTTGAATTTTTTCACCTCTTCAAAAGATAAATTTCCTATTTTTATATTTTTGCAATTGGTACAATATTCTCGTCACGAGACATAATCATATGCTTGCCTTTTCGGAATTTACTTCCAAACCTATTTCTTTACTTGCTTCAAGTAAAATTTCCGTATTTTCCCTAATCGTTTGTGGATTTTCTCCTAACATATTCGCGTCATCCGCATAGACAAGAAGCTGATGTCACCCGTTCAATTCCAAACCCTCTCTGTTATCCTGGACTTTCTAATGGCATATTCTAGAGCAAAGTTAAAAAGTAAAGGTAACAGTGCATCCATCTGCTTGCTTTAGCCCACAGTGAATTGGAAACGCATCTGACAGAAACTGGCCTATGCGGACTCTGCCGTACGTTTCAGTGAGACACATTTTAATTGATCAAACTAGTTTCTTGTGAATACTAAATTCAATAAGAATATCATATAAAACTTTTCTCCTAACCGAGTCATATACCTTTTTGAAATCTATGAATAACTGAAGCACTGTACCCTTAAGGTAAGCGTTCACTACATCGTATCGCACTCCTCGTACGAATCGCACGCAACGGATATTTTAAGTGCAGTGCGTTCACTGTAACGGCTCCATCTCATCGCCTCATCGGATTCCCCTATCAGCTGTTAAAACATGACGTCGTACGATATTGACATTGCTGAAAACAGAGGAGTTGAGGTTAGGTCTATTAATTATGATTGTTAGCGAATAAGAATTTGTAATTGCTTCATGCGTCTTAATTGAAGAGGAAGAAACGAAAGAAATATTGGTTACATAATATATATGTAAGAAACGACTTGATTACTGTAATGGGAACGGCTCAAAGTATATAATTCTTCGCAATTTTCTACACGCGAAATAAGTTTCCCGTCTGCCATTTTGTTGCGACACTGAACATGGCACAACATAATAGTAACAGTTGACCAATTAAATTTGATTTATTATAGAAGGCCATGATCGCACGCATCGGAAAAGTTGCTCATCCGAGAAACGTGGACGGATTTACCGAGAGCCGATGCGTACGATATGATGTAGTGAACGCGGTTACATAACAATTACAGCAAAGATAGTCTTTTTCCGATCCGTGCGATTCGTCCGATGAGTGCGATACGATGTAGCGAACGCTTATCTTTATACACCCATTTTTTCTCCATTATCTGTCGAATACAAAATATCTGATCAATAGTTGATGATCTCCAATAATTTCATCTACAAATGGAATTAATCTTCTCAAAAGAATATGGGACAAAATTTTGTACGACGTCAACAAAAGTGATATTCCTCGAAAGTTACTACAGTTAGTCTTGCCCTCCTTCTTAAAGATAGGTACGATTATGGACTCCTATTGTTCTCGTACAATTTCCTTTTCCCAAATAGTAAGTACAAGCTTATAAATTTCGTTAGATAATGCGCTTCCACCCTCTTGTATTAATTCTGCTGAAATTTGATTGATTCATGGAGACATATAATTTTTTAGATTTTCTATCGCAATTTCGACTTCTGGAAGTGTGGGTTCGGGTGTAAAATGACTCAGCAGTTTGTATTTCAATTTCGTCCCGATCATTTCTATTTGGCCTATGTATATTTAGTAGTTGCCCAAAATAATTTTTCCATCTGTTCAAGATTGAATGAGAGTCTGCAAGCAAGTCACCTTCATCACACTTACCCTTGCCTGATATCCATTCTTAAATTCTTTTATGCCCTTGTATAAATCTCTAATGTTTTTATTTTTACTATTTGTTTCTACCTCATTCTGTTTTTGGCCTTCAAGTAATCTCTCGTTTTATTCCTAAGTGTACGATTTGCTTCCCGTCTTTTATTGAAATAATTCTCTCTATTCGCCTCAACTGGATCCTGTTTCCTTCTTTCTACTACCGTGCAACAATCTTCATCAAACCACGGTTTCTTTTTCTTAGTTTCATAATAACCTATGCTCTGCTCAGCTGCAATTTTGATATTATCTCGGATATTTTCCAGTGGCGTAGCATGAAATTTTGAGTAGGGGAAGCTAACTCAAGTTGTCTTTCATGCAATATGAGAAAACGTATTACAAAAATATAGTCTTAAAATAAATAGTAGTCAATTTCAAGTCAGCAGTCGAAGATTGGTTGGAACCTCGTAAGTAACACCAATAAGGCATGACCTGAAATGGTACGTAGTAAAATATGATTTCACTGTTTACACACATCTACAGTATCTCTAACAAATAGACACGTATACGTATAACATTCGCTCACTCCCTGTCATACTTAGATAAATCACAATATTAACTGTCAATAGATACGGTATTAGTATCATTACGTAAGTATGCGTCTGTATTTTGAGTGTGTCCTTCATTGACAGCAAGGGAGTCGGTCATTTGTTTTTTAGATCACACTTTTGTTCGTAAGTCAGTCTTGATAATAGAATTGTCCTAAAAAATTCAAGTAAATTGGTGTCAGGAACTGTTATTTCACTCATTATTTATTATATCAGCCACAATGCACACTAACACTTCAACTGAACACAACTGACGAAAAGGGATAACTCGGAAACTACTTATTTTCAATGTCAAAGCTAGCTTCTTGCGAGCTTTGCGACCAATGTAGTTTAGTTAGAAAGGGATGGAAATCTGCGGGGTGGATTACACAGAAGAAACCAGCCTGCTTGGAAGCTGGTGTGTGCAGGCTTCTTGTTTACTGCTGCATCACAAATCATCCTGACCTGCCGCATCACAATATTTAACGCGTAAAATTCTATTAAAATTAATAAATAATCTTGTCCATAAACTGCAGGTTTATTATGAAATTATTATTAACTGGGGAAGCTGAGCTTTTTAGCTTACATTGACGCTACGCCACTGATATTTTCCCACACGCTATTAACATCTAACTCTTCCTTAGCTTCGTCGGAAGTTGCTAAAGCAGCAAACCTATTTAAATTTCGACCTGATAATGTTGCTTAGTTTCCTCGTCCTTTACTTTCGGAATATTGAATATACTAATATTAACTTGTTGCTCTACTCGCTTGGCTACTGATAGTCTTTCTCTTAGTTCTCAGTTACCAATTATGCATTATAATTAACCAGAACGCTATTTATAACATGTAAATGTAATTTGTCTACACTTCAATTATATTTATTCGTTTCATACGTTACTCCAATCTGAAGTCTGATTAGTTTAATATGTTACTAGGGCTAAACTAGCGCTGAGGTAGTTCCCTTCGTACTCATGCACCTTGCATATATGAATTAGTTTGATTAGTTTAAGCTTTTATTATGCCTTGCTTATAGGATCAAATGCATCTCCACAAAAAATAAATTCAACGGTTTTCACTTCAGAAAATACCGGAACTACCTCAGCATTAGTTTCCGTTATAGTCAGCGATGTATGCACTGGAAGGGGAAAAGGAACTGGCCACCCTGCCCCATTATTTTTTGGCTTAGTTTCTTTATGAGTGATACCTTATTGTCCTTCGGACGCTTGACTAAACGACAGCTGTACTGCAATAAGGCAACCCCTAAGCAAATAGATTTACAAGCTTATGTTATCATGTCGAATGTGAATGTGGTAGCACACTTATTCAAATTGCAGACCACTGCATTAATATATGCATAAATATATTGCTGAACAATTATTTTACGGTAAAAGCAAGCATTTGCGTTGAGAAATATTCACACAAATTAAATATAGATACTGACAAAACATTTCCGGAAAGAATAAGGAATGCTTAATGTATTCAGTTTAAATTAAGAAGTAGTTATATAAAATAGGTTCTGTCTCATTTTGATTTTCTCCAGTGCTCTGTCATTCCATAGCTACGTATTGATGCCATATCTAAATTAGGTATAGGTTATGTTCACTGTATCTACCTTACATTCCTGTATTCACAATTATACATTATAATTAAACATAATGTCATGTACGATATCCCCGCACTTTCAATTTGTATTTTTATTTTGAATTTTCTACCTACAAGTAAGGAAGGTAGATGTGCTAAATTAAAATAACAATATAAATAATTATTCTTTATTAAATCAGAAAATACACAAACGATTAGGGAAAACACGGAAATTTTACTTGAAGCAAGTAGAGCGATCGGTTTGGAAGTAAATCCCGAAAAGACAAAGTATATGATTATGTCTCGTGACCAGAATATTGTACGAAATGGAAATATAAAAATTGGAGATTTATCCTTCGAAGAGGTGGAAAAATTCAAATATCTTGGAGCAACAGTAACAAATGTAAATGACACTCGGGAGGAAATTAAACGCAGAATAAATATGGGAAATGCGTGTTATTATTCGGTTGAGAAGCTCTTATCATCCAGTCTGCTGTCCAAAATTCTGAAAGTTAGAATTTATAAAACAGTTATATTACCGGTTCTTCTGTATGGTTGTGAAACTTGGACTCTCACTCTGAGAGAGGAACATAGGTTCAGGGTGTTTGAGAATAAGGTGCTAAGGAAAATATTTGGGGCTAAGCGGGATGAAGTTACAGGAGAATGGAGAAAGTTACACAACACAGAACTGCACGCATTGTATTCTTCACCTGCCATAATTAGGAACACAAAAACGAGACGTTTGAGATGGGCAGGGCATGTAGCACGTATGGGCGAATCCAGAAATGCATATAGAGTGTTAGTTGGGAGACCGGAGGGAAAAAGACCTTTAGGGAGGCCGAGACGTAGATGGGAGGATAATATTAAAATGGATTTGAGGGAGGTGGGGTATGATGATAGAGACTGGATTAATCTTGCACAGGATAGGGACCGCTGGCGGGCTTATGTGAGGGCGGCAATGAACCTTCGGGTTCTTTAAAAGCCATTTGTAAGTAAGTAAGTTTATTAAATATCAAAATACCTTCCATTCCAACCTTAAAATGTTGATGCAAACAGGTTATGTTAACATGTCAAACTCCGTTCACATTAAAATGACACAGATTTGTAGTTATTTCTGTAACATATTATGCAATAAGAAGTGAACGGATCTTATGCACACATCACAATAAATAAAATTCAACATTGACACGCAATAAAGTAATATATTTCACTGAGCCCCATATACTGAAATAGAAAAGCCCGACTCTTCGAGTGACGTCTCACAGATTACATTGCGGCCTGGTCTAGATCGAGAAGGCATTGGTAGTGTCTATCTTGTTCTTCTAAACGCGTGTATTTCTTGCTTCTGTTTTTATTTAATTTGTGAGTTGTGGCGAGGCAACTCTCTGCCGCTCTGACGTCGGCCGAGGGCACAAATATAGTGCCAGAGGTCTACTCCCCTTCTTCGCGACGCGAGTCGCTATTTTAAATTATGCATTTAGTTTTGTTATGCAAGAACATGTTGAATTGCAGTTTGTCTTTATTTGTAGCTGCTTATTATTATGTCATTTAATATTTTTAAATTTGCTGTCATTAGCTGAGAGAACCGGTTGTTAAAATATTAGAATGATACCACTGGATATATCAACGGATATGCACGTGCGATTACTGGAGTTGCGATGTGTTCGTTAACCTTACGACCAGAGATTTCAACGTTGACTACGACGCTGAACAAACATGTCCATAAGCGAAAGTTTTAATATTGTAATTTCAAGTTATAATGCACACTTATTATTAGGAATTTTATACGGACCACTATGCAACGCAGAAAGAGAGGAGGGCTAACTATTATTCAGAAATAGCCTACAGTATGTAGATAAATTAACGTGAAGTATTCTTATCATGAAATAATGTTATTTAATTATTCTATTTGCAATCCCCTAGTTATTTTCTTCTCTCTAGGTATGGGAAGTAATTTGGGCGTGCAGTTCTATCTCCTTTGCTCCCAAATACCTTCAGCGCATGTAAAGGCGACATCTTTACATTTATACTTTGCTCCAAAACATGACGGCCTTCCCTCACACTCTTCATCACTTAACTGCAAGAACGAGCACGGAATAAACACTTAGCTCAGTTGCAAATTCTTGAAGTCATTGTCATATTGTATTTCTGTCATATTCCTAAGTGTTGAGGAGAAAATAGGAGTTTATAAGGGTTTACCAATTCCAGAAAGAAAGGCCGTCAAGTTTTGGAGCAAGCCATGCCCTAACCATTATTTCAATCTAAAAAGCCACATTTCAATACAGTGTAACGAAATTTTCGCGTGTGAAAGAGTTAGTGACGAGCGACTTGACTCAAACAATAGTATTTAAGACTCGTATTCGAAAGAACTCGGATTCAAAACCCGTGATCAGTCAATGTGATTGAGGTTTTTCATGGCATCCTTCAGTCACGAAGGCACATGCTGCATTGAAAATTTACATACCATGATTCATGAACTCCTTAATCACCAATATCATAAACATTACAACAAAATCGAAATCAGTTACTTCAGCATAGGCCATCTACAACACATAGCAATAAAAACAGAGTCAGAACAAAAGTCCACGGCCTACTGATATACCCAAAGAACCTACACACGTGATGTGACAAGATGTTAACAAGTGTATAAATAAACTTCACAAAAACTTGCCAACTGAGAATAAGTGAAACAGAGAAAAGTTGATTATCAGATTTTTAAAGTCAGGGAGGACAAATTTAAGTTAAAATTAATAATAGAACCTTAGAATGGCTTTAAATTAACACAGGATTAAAACAGGGTTGCAGTCTCTCCTTTCTTCCGTTTATAATGCACATGAATGAAATTTTTCAGGAATGGAGACAAATGCGACATGTTCAGTTGCATATAAACAGAAATTTAAAAATAGGTTCATTAATATTTGCAGATGAACTAGTTTTAATAGCACCTATAGAAAATAATTTAGCCTACAATACTCGGTACATAATTTAAATATATAACATAGAAATAAATACAGAAATAAAAATAAAGTTAGGACCTTCTGGAGAAAATACTCTGTCCCTAATAAAATATGTTTATAATGCAAAATTTTAGAAAGAGTTAAGGATTTTACATATCTTGACTACAAATTAATATTTGATAATGATTTGGATATAATGAGCAAAATTGTAAAATTCTCTAAAAATATGGGAATAATAAACAGGGTAATAAAACCTTCCCTAGTACAGAAAAGTGTTAGAATACGCCTTTAACAAATATTGTACTCTGTTATGGTAGTGAGGAGTGCGGCATGGACATTAAGGCGGATGGGTGGAAGCAGAATAACAGCCAGCGAAATGAGATTTATGCGAAGAACGGCATGATGCTGATGATGATGATGATGATGATGATGATGATGATGATGATGATGATGATGATGATGATAATGATTTGAGAAGATTAACTCCCTACGTAGATGAAACTATTGAGGATCATCAGTGCAGTTTTAGTCATAATAGATCGACTATTGATAAGAATTTTTGTATTCGACCGAAGGATAATGTTAAAATGGATTTGAGGGAGGTGGGATATGATGATAGAGTGGATTGATCTTGCACAGGATGGGGACCGATGGTAGGCTTATGTTAGGGCGGCATTGAACCTGCGGGTTCCTTAAAAGCCATTTCTAAGTAAGTAATTATTATTATTATTATTATTATTATTATTATTATTGTTATTATTATTTACGTATTTTTTAAACAACTTTTGCAACTGCAGAGGTTATATCAGCGTCGCCGGTGTGCCGGAATTTTGTCCTGCAGGGGTTCTTTTACATGCAAGTAAATCTACTGACATGTGCCTTTCGCATTTAAACACACTTAAATGCCATCGATCTCGGCCGGGATCGAAACCGCAACCTCGATCATACAAGACCAGCGCTATACCAACTACGCTACCGAGGGCGAAGAACAGCATGATGTACAAAATTGGACCATAATCGCAACGATAAAGTAATGAAAGAACTCGGTCTGGAATCGGTACTCCATTTCATACAGAAATATCAGAACATCTGGATGAAGCATTTACGATGTATGAGATCCCACAGAATACCAAATGCCATGCTTCGCTATCAACCCCATGGGGAGAGATCTCTGGGACGTTCCGAAAAGAGTTGGCGAGAAAATTCCTTTTTATTATGAGATCGTCATAGGCCACATGGCCTTATACTTATATGAAAAATTAAAAAATTTAAAATTATACCTTATTAAACGATGCTCGCAACTGCCGAGGTTATATCAGCGTCGCCGATGTGCCGGAATTTTGTCCCGCAGAAGTTCTTTTACACGCCACTAAATCTAGTGACATGAGCCTGTCGCATTTAAACACACTTAAATGCCATCGACCTGGGCCGGGCTCGAACTCGCAACTTCGGCACAGAAGACCAGCGCTATGCCAAATGCGTGACTCAGGGCGACCTTGTATGTATGATGATGATGATGATGATGACGATTATGATTATGATTATGAGGTAGTCAGATAGGTAAAGGTGTTTGGGAATGCTTCTTGCTGCGCAGTGGCATAATGGAACAAAAGCATAGTGTGGTTGTTTTGGTTTCCCACACCCAAACTGCATATACAAGGAATTTCCCCCCAAAGAGGACAGTTAATAGAAAAAGTATGTGCTGAGAAACAATTCAGAATATTATTATTTTTACAAAATATGTTAATTTGTGGCGTTATACCACAAAATACTCAAAATATCCTACATTGCATGCTCAATAGTCTATTATATACCGGAACTTCTGAAATATGTACAATTAATTTTTAATATTCGTCATTACACTCGTACAAAATATGTATAAAATGGTTTTGTACGACTTGTAAATGACAGTAAAAATATACAGTTGCATATGAATCCTCGCCCTATTAATATACCATTCACTGAAAACCTATGAGTGCAGTGACACATGCTTCACGACCAAGTTTATTTTGTTTCTTGCAGATTACGAGCAAATCTGCAGAGATATGCCTCGTCTAGTACCGCCCACGTTTGACAGCAGCTCCGATGATAGTTTCGATGTGAGCTTTGATGTCAGTTCAGATACCAGCTCCCCTGCCACAGCCGATACCATATCCCATACCACCTCTCATACCAGCTCCCATACCAGATACGATACCAGTTTCCATGACAAATCCTATCCCATCTCCAATGGCAGATCCCATCCCACATCTCATGCTAGCACCCATGCCTCGTCTCATGGTAGCTCCCATGCCACCTCTAATGCCAGACCCCAAGCCAGGTCCGATACTATCCCCCATGCCACCTCTCATACCATTTCCCATGCAAGATCCGATCCCATCTCCCATGACATGTCCAATCCCAGTTTCCATGCAACCTCTCATAGAAGCTCACATGCCAGATCCGATCCCATATCCGGTGCTAGCTCCCATGACAGATCTTATTCAAGCTCCCATGCCACTTCTCATACGAGCTCCCTTGACATCTCTTTTGGCATATGCAGACCCACTATAACATCTCTTATCACCTCTCATGCTAGTTCCCATTCCAGGTCTGATGATACCTCCCATCCCACATGTCATGCTAGCTCCCATGCCAAGTCTCAAGGCAGGTCCCATGGCACCTCTCATTCCAGACCCCATGCCAAATCCGATACTAACCCCCATGACATCTCTCTTACCAGTTCCCATCCCATCTCCCGTGATAGGTCCAATCCCAGTTTTCATACCACCTCTCATAGAAGCTCCCATGACAGTTCAGATTCAAGCTCCCATCCCAATTCTCATAAGAGCTCCCTTGACATCTCTTATGGCAGATGCAGACCCTTTGCAAGATCTCATACCACTCCTCAAGCTAGCTCCCGTCCCACATCTCATGCTAGCTCCCATGCCACGTCTCATGGCAGCTCCCATGCCACCTCTCATCCCAGACCCCATGCCAAATCCCATGACAGGTCCAATCCCAGTTTCCATGCCACCTCTAATAGAAGCTCCCATGCCAGAACTGACATGCCTCCTCTAGTACCGGCCATGTCGGACACCAGCTCCGATGTGAGCTCCGATATCTTCGATGCTAGCTTCGATGCTAGCATCGATGGGAGCTTTCATGCCAACTCCAATGTCTTCCCCGTTGCCATCTCCGATTCCTTCTCCAATGGCAACATCAATGCTAGTTCAGATACCAGCTCCCCTGCTAGAGCCGATACCATACCCGATGTTAGCTCCCATGACAGTTCCGATTCAAGCTCCCATGCCACTTCTCATACTAGCTCCCTTGACATCTCTTATGGCAGATGCAGACCTTATGCAAGAACTCATACCACTCCTGAAGCTAGTTCCACTCCCAGATCCGAAGCTAGCTCCCATCCCACAACTCATGCTAGTTCCCATGCCAAGTCTCATGGCAGCTTCCATGCCAACTCTCATGCCAGACCCCTTGCCAGATCCAATAAGACCCCCCACGCCACCTCTCATACCAATTCTCCTGCGACGTCCGATCCCATCTCCCATGACAGGTGCAATCTCAGTTTCCATGCCAACACTCATAGAAGCTCAAATGCCAGATCCCATTCCATATCCGATGCTAGCTCCCATGCCACGTCACATGGCAGCTCCCATGCTACCTCTCATCCCAAACCCTTTGCCCTACCCGATATTAACCCCCATGACATCTCTCACATCAGTTCCCACGACATCTCCCATGAGAGGTCCAATCCCAGTTTCCATCCCACCTCTCATAGAAGCTCCCATGCCAGATCCGATCCCATCTCCATTGACAGGTCCGATACTCGTCCCCATGCCACATCTCATACCATTTCTTTTGCAAAGTCTGATCCCATTTCCCATGACAGGTCAAATCCCTGTTTACATGCCACCTCTCATAAAAGCTCCCATGCCAGATCCGATCCCATCTCCCCTGATAGTTCCGATACTACTCCCCATGCCACCTCTCATACCATTTTCCCTGCAATATCCGATCCCGTCTCCCATTACAGGTCGAATCCCAGTTTCAATGCCAACTCCCATACAAAGTCCCATGCCATTTCCGATCCCATCTCCCATGGCAGTTCTGATACTACTCCCTATGCCACCTCTCATACCATTTTTCCTGCAATCTCCGTTCTCATCTCCCCTGACAGGTCCGATACTACTCCTCATGCCACCTCTCATACCATTTTCCCTGCAATCTCCGATCCCATCTCCCATCACAAGTCCAATCCCAGTTTCAATGCCACCTCTCATAGAAAGTCCCATGCCAGATCCGATCCCATCTCCACTGACAAATACGATACTACTCCCCATGCCACCTCTCATACCATTTTCCCTGCTATGTCCGATCCCATCTCCCATGACCGGTCCAATCCCAGTTTCAATGCCACATTTCGTAGAATGTCACAAGCCAGATCCGATCCCATCTCCCCTGACAAGTCCGAAACTACTCCCCATGCCACCTCTCATACCATTTTCCCTGCAATCTCCGATCACATCTCCCAAGACAAGTCCAATCCCAGTTTCAATGCCACGTCTCATAGAAAGTCCCATGCCAGATCCGATCCCATCTCCCCTGACAGGCCCGATACTACTCCCCATGCCACCTCTCATACCATTTTCCCTGCAATATCCGATCCCGTCTCCCATTACAGGTCGAATCCCAGTTTCAATGCGACCTCTCTTAGAAAGTCACATGCCAGATCCGATCCCATCTCCCGTGACAGACCCGATATTACTCCCCATGCCATCTCTCATACCATTTCCCCTGCAAGGTCCGATCCTATTTCCAATGACAGGTCCAATCCCAGTTTCCATACCACCTCTCATAGATGCTCTCATTCCAGATCCGATCCCATCTCCCATGACAAGTACGATACTACTACCCATGCCACCTCTCATACCATTTCCCCTGCAAGGTCCGATCCCATCTCCCATGACAGGTCCAATCCCAGTATCCATGCCAACTCTCCTAGAAGCTTCCATGCCAGATCCGATTCCATCTCCCATGACAAGTCCGATACTACTCCCCACGCCACTTCTCATACCATTTCCCCTGCAAGATCCGATCCCATCTCCCATGACAAGTCCAAACTCAGTGTCCATGCCACCACTCATAGAAGCTCACATGCCAGATCCCATCCCATATCCGATGCTAGCTCCCATCGCACATCTCATGCTAGCTCCCATGCCACGTCTCATGGC